>NW_027260994.1:80000-290765 GCF_045791955.1 Oncorhynchus clarkii lewisi
GAGAGGAAGCGAGAGAGAGAACTGAGGGAAAGAGAGTCTGTATAGGGGGTTACATCAAACCTTATGACAGATTGTCTTCTTCTCCTCTGTCCTCTCTCTTTCTTTCCTCTCCTCTTTCTGTTTCACTAGTGGACATGACTAACTGTCCTAAGTGGACATGACTAACTGTCCTGTGTGTTTGTCTTCCTGGTGTGTTGTGATAGGGGGATGAACAGGAAGCAGCCGCTGGGTAAACCTGACCAGAGGGACCTCAACGAGAACCTGGCCGCCACCACCGGCCTGGCACACATGATCCAGGAGTGCAGGAAGCTCTTCAGGGTACGTGTCTGAACCTAGAACCTCACCAGAACCTTAGTAGAACCTCAACTTTCGCCTCCCCTCTCTTTCTACATTGTGTGACTAGAAACTGACTAGAACCTCCCCTCTCTTTCTACATTGTGTGACTAGAACCTCCCCACTCTTTCTACATTGTGTGACTAGAACCTGACTAGAACCTCCCCTCTCTTTCTACATTGTGTGACTAGAACCTGACTAGAACCTCACCTCTCTTTCTACATTGTCTGACTAGAACCTAAATACAACCTCAGATCACCTCCCCACCTTTCTACAGTCTCTGACGAGAGCCTCACATTCTGTTCAGCTATATGCACACAGCACATGAACACGACTGTGCTCTGACGGCCGACGTTAAAGTCAGAGTGTTGGATTGGTGTTGGTACAACGTTGCTCTCGAAAACATGTTCATCTCAGTCCTGAAAGTCCCTCTGGTCCGGATCCGAGGTTGTTGACCCGTCGCACTCACTGAGCCCTATGGAATGTTGGGTACTGTAGTTACATAAGACTAATAGTCTGGTTGATGGAATACAGTAAGCTGTTTTGTAGCGCCACAGAACCCACAATCCCATTGACCTACTGTATCTCCATGCTTCTGTTGACCCGTCGCACACTGACTGAGCCCTATGGAATGTTGGGTATTGTAGTTACGTAAGGGGGAGAAATACAGTATGCCGTACTGTGTAGCACCGCAAAACCCACAATCCCCTTGACCAATCTCGGCTAATCAGGGGGCTCGATGTCCAAAGGCAGGAAGCACTTGATTGGTTAAGAGAGAAATAATGAATGTCGGCAGGTGGACTACAATTTTGGTACCAGTCCGGCCCGAATCAATCGGCTCAAAAAGCTGTTGTGAAAGAAATCTGTTATGACATGAGGGGTTACACACGGCCTAACATTATATTACCCTGATCTGGATTCTGGAGTCCATGTATTTTCACTAACAGAGTTAAAAAAACGTATTAGATTCATTCATAAAGCTCCTCTGGCGGATGCTAGCAATTAGCGTTGAACATGACCAGTAAATAGCATTAACCCCCCCTACACACAAACACACCCACGTCAGTTCTTTTCTTGTAATTTAATATTAGTCTGTGAGTGGTCTGGGTGAGCTGATGACTGATGCAATAAGGCTGATACAGTAAGAGAGAGAGAGAGAGGGAGAGAGAGAGACAGAGAGAGAGAGAGAGAGAGAGAGAGACACAGAGAGAGAGAGATAGAGAGAGAGAGACAGAGACAGAGAGAGGTATAGAGAGAGAGAGCGAGAGAGAGGTATAGAGAGAGAGACAGACAGAGAGAGAGACAGAGAGAGAGAGAGACAGTAGAGAGAGAGAGAGAGAGAGAGGTATATATATATATAGAGAGAGAGAGAGAGAGAGAGACAGAGAGAGAGAGGGAGAGAGAGAGGTATAGAGAGAGAGACAGAGAGAGAGACAGAGAGAGAGAGAGAGAGAGGTATATATATATAGAGAGAGAGAGGTATAGAGAGAGAGAGGGAGAGAGAGAGGTATAGAGAGAGAGAGAGAGACAGACAGAGAGACAGCGAGAGAGAGAGATAGAGAGAGAGAGAGAGAGACAGAGAGAGAGAAAGAGAGAGAGGGAGAGAGAGAGAGGTATAGAGAGAGGGAGAGAGGTATAGAGAGAGAGAGAGAGACAGGAAGTGTTATTAGAAGAACAGGATGCTCTAAGCCTCTCTTCCATAGCAGGACTCCTTTATCTTTGTCCCACGCTGATTTCTTGTGGAGTTTCCCATCCTTAATACTGCGTGATTAAACTCAGGATGGGGTTGGCAGGTAAAGGACAGGTTGATAAGGGATTGGATGATATATCCTTGTTTATGACAGATCTGATTGTCTGATCATGATTTGGTGGTTATTGTAGAATTCCTTTGTTTATCTGTAGGTCTGTTTGTCCATCAGTGTATTAATGTTCAAAGCTGTACATGTACGTTCATCATGACCACGAACAAGTTGGATCTTGAACACTGGTATCTCACACACCTTGTACCCCAACACACTGGTATTAGTGCTCATCTTTAGTGTCTGAAACAGTCCTGACGGCCCTCTCTCCTCCCATTCATTTTATGTCATTGTAAAATTGTATACGTATTGTAATTGTATGATAAACTAACAAACTATTCCCTCCTCTTCCACCGTAGATCCCAGAAGAGATGAGTCGCTGCAGAAACTCATACCAGGAGCAGGCCCTGACCCCCCTGAGGCTGGAGGAGCTAGGGGCTTCCTCTGGGGGGGACGGACCCATGGGATGCAGGACCTACCTCCAGGACAGCCTGGACGCCCTCCTCAAAGAGGCCAAGGACAAGTTCAAAGGTTATGACAGCTGTTCCACACCTGAACTCGCCGAGCTGGCGTACAAGAAGGTATGGACAGAGGGATAGATAGTATCTGTTTTATTCTCTTTTATTCCAGTCTACGGAGGCTGGATCCTGTCTTTTAAATTCTAAGTTCATGTTCACTTTATTGTCCTTATATAGAAGTTCAATTAGTATGAAGGGCTACATACATTACTTGTGTTTGTTGTTTAGAAAAGGCTGGCATAAAGCCTTGTGTATTCCACGTCTCTCCTTCTCTCTCTCGCTCTCTATCTCTCTCTCGTTGTGTAATGGAAAAACACCAGTTAGTATTTCCTGTGTAGAAACAGGTCAGTGTGAAACTAGCCCCCCCCCCCCCCCTCCCCCTCCCCAGACTGGCCCCAGGGTGACATCAGCTTGTCAAGGGGCTCGCTCAATGCACACACACACACACACTGCTCCCAAGCCAACATCCTGTCCGGTCGTTATCTCTTTGCCAATAATCTTCCAGTCACAAGGCCTCTTGAAGGAAGGCAGCTGACTAGTGTAACAGATAAGGAGAGAGGCTTTGGGTTGTTGTGATTACAACACTGCCCTTACAGTTATGTTCCCAATCATGGTGCAAGACCTGGGCCTTCTTCCCCAGAGCCTGAGTAGCGCTAATTTCAACATTGCATCATTACAGTTACCGTTAGCATTAGCATCCAAGCTGTTTCCCCAAAAAACATTGTTGCCCTTAAACCTGTCAATAAAACATACAGATATGTTTTTACAAAAGTATTAAAAGATGATCTCTTTTGTTTTGCGACTCTTAGGTCCACGACGGCTCGCCGCTGCGCCTGTGGAAGGCGTCCGTGGAGGTGCCTGCGGGTCCTGAGGAGGTGTTGACGCGGGTCCTCCGGGAGCAGGGCCGCTGGGACGAGGACCTGATGGAGAGCCGTGTGGTGGAGACGCTAGGCGATCGCACAGAGGTGTACCAGTACACCAGGAACACCATGGCCCCCCACCCCACCAGAGACCACCTCGTGCTCAGGTAGACGATCTCCCTACACTCCAGAAGGGTTCTTCAGCTGTCCCCATAGGAGAACCCTTTTTGGTCCAGAGTAAAAACCCTTTTTGGAAAGGTTTCTACATGGAACCCAAAACGGTTCTACTTGGAACCAAAATTGTTCTACCTTGAACCAACAATATTTCTTCAAAGGGTTCTCCTATAGGGACAGTGTAAAACCCTTTTCAGTTCTAGATAGTACTTTTTTCCTGGAGACTGTACCTACCTTCCCACGCCTTGTATATCCCCTTCTTGTGTTGTTTTTCTACTTCATCCATTATTTATTTACTTCTTTAATTATTCTCTTCCTAAATGGTATAAACCATATCTGTCTCTCTTTCTCTCAATGATATAAAACAACTCTCTCTGTCTCTCTTTCTCTCAATGATATAAAACAACTCTCTCTCTGTCTCTCTTTCTCTCAATGATATAAAACAACTCTCTCTCTCTGTCTCTCTTTCTATCAATGATATAAAACAACTCTCTCTCTGTCTCTCTTTCTCTCAATGATATAAAACAACTCTCTCTCTGTCTCTCTTTCTCTCAATGATATAAAACAACTCTCTCTCTCTGTCTCTCTTTCTATCAATGATATAAAACAACTCTCTCTCTGTCTCTCTTTCTCTCAATGATATAAAACAACTCTCTCTCTGTCTCTCTTTCTCTCAATGATATAAAACAACTCTCTCTCTGTCTCTCTTTCTCTCAATGATATAAAACAACTCTCTCTCTGTCTCTCTTTCTCTCAATGATATAAAACAACTCTCTCTGTCTCTCTTTCTCTCAATGATATAAAACAACTCTCTCTCTGTCTCTCTTTCTCTCAATGATATAAAACAACTCTCTCTGTCTCTCTTTCTCTCAATGATATAAAACAACTCTCTCTCTGTCTCTCTTTCTCTCAATGGTATAAAACAACTCTCTCTGTCTCTCTTTCTCTCTTTTGGTATAAAACAAGTCAAACATGTCTTCTCTCTGCTTCAGGACGTGGGTGACAGACCTACCTAAGGGAGCGTGTGCGTTGGTGTGTACCTCAGTGGACCATGACGGGGCAGCGTTACTGGGCGTGCGGGCCAATGTGCTCACCTCACGCTACTTCATCGAGCCATGCAGCAGCAACAAGTCTCGCCTCACACACATCTCCAGGGTCGACTGCAGGTGAGTCAGCTGGAACGGAAGCAGTAGAAACAGTAGGATAGAAACAGTAGGATATAAACAGTAGAATAGAACCAGTAGAATAGAACCAGTAGAATAGAACCAGTAGAATAGAACCAGTAGAATAGAAACAGCAGAATAGAAACAGTAGGATAGAAACAGTAGAATAGAAACAGTAGGATAGAAACAGTAGGATAGAAACAGTAGGATAGAACCAGTAGAATAGAACCAGTAGAATAGAACCAGTAGAATAGAACCAGTAGAATAGAAACAGTAGGATAGAAACAGTAGGATAGAAACAGTAGAACAGAACCAGTAGAATAGAACCAGTAGAATAGAAACAGCAGAATAAAGGCTAGACATGCTCAACTCTGAACTAAAATGTTCAAGGGAACTAGAGGAGAGCTTTAAATCAACGTAACTCTGGTCTGATACTAAAACATGTCCTCTCTAAATCAAAGTAACTCTGGTCTGATGCTAAAACATCTCCTCTCTAAATCAAAGTAACTCTGGTCTGATACTAAAACATGTCCTCTCTAAATCAAAGTAACTCTGGTCTGATACTAAAACATCTCCTCTCTAAATCAAAGTAACTCTGGTCTGATACTAAAACATCTCCTCTCTAAATCAAAGTAACTCTGGTCTGATGCTAAAACATCTCCTCTCTAAATCAAATTAACTCTGGTCTGATGCTAAAACATGTCCTCTCTAAATCAAAGTAACTCTGGTCTGATGCTAAAACATGTCCTCTCTAAATCAAATTAACTCTGGTCTGATGCTAAAACATGTCCTCTCTAAATCAAAGTAACTCTGGTCTGATCTAAAACATCTCCTCTCTAAATCAAATTAACTCTGGTCTGATACTAAAACATCTCCTCTCTAAATCAAAGTAACTCTGGTCTGATCTAAAACATCTCCTCTATGTCTCTCTGTTTCCAGGGGTCGGTTCCCAGAGTGGTACAATAAACTGTATGGACACCTGTGTGCCAGTGAGGTGGTGCGGATACGCCAGTCCTTCACCACCCAGATGGATAAGTGAGGGCCAGGCAGCTCCACTTGACTTGGAGAACAGTCACAAGAAGGGGCGACACCCTGGAACCCGAAATACTCTCTATCCACCCCCACCTCAGCCCCTAATTCCCTACAGCCCTGATGCTGGTTGGGGTTGACTGGGGGAGGACAACCCATTGACTCATTGACATGATTCAAGCTCTTGACAGACATACCCTTGTGTCCTGGACAGAGAGACTTTGAACAGACTTTGTCGTCATCCGTAGACTGTCATCAACGACCAGGTGGGGTTACTGCCTCCGAGGGGTCCTGCAAGGCCATGGACCCTCACAGTTCTTTCAGAGTTGTGTTATGGTTCTTGTGCTAGGTGGTGCGTTGCGGGCGGCACAACCAAAGTAAATGTGTCTGAAATGGAAGTATGGTGTCACTCATCCAACAAGCATAATACCTTTACAGAGAGGATGTGACATCACCGTCACAGGATGTGATGTCACGGATTAGTAAAAAGATAATCTAGAGGGGGAGCTTCTGAGAAGAGAGAAGGTTAGTGTGTGGGTGTGTGTGTGTGATGAATGGTTGATTAATTAGACATATTTCATGCACTGGCTCCCAGCTGCAATATAGTGTGTATATACTATATCCTGCATCTGTTCATGTTGCTTTTTCCTGTTTCCTCTCTCTTTCTCTGTGTTTGTGTTTGTGTGTGTGTGTGTGTGTGTGTGTGTGTGTGTGTGTGTGTGTGTGTGTGCGTGTGCGTGCGTGTACTCGTGCACAAGTGTTTTTATCCTGTTACAGCGGAGGCAATGTCCACAACATTGTTTTCAGGAAGATACTGTATTTTTCGACGGATAGATGGATAATATGGGCAAACAGTTGTGTGAATGTATTGAAAATATGCCATATCTGAGTTTGTATTGATAAGTGGGGTATGTTGAGTTGATAGTTGGTTAAATGGCATTAGGGAAAGCTAGTATAGAGTGGGTTTAAAGGATGGAACAGAAGCAAAATGGTGGCTGGAACACCAATTGGTTGAGAGGGTTAAAGTCGCCCCCAAAACTAAAATGGAGACTTAGATTCTGATGGACCAAGCTTAAAGAAAGCAGACAGTCACAGAACATTTTGATTCATTCCACTGCTTAAAAGAGCACAGAGAATACACAACAATCAACAGGGCTAGGATTCCAAAATGGCCGCCATTTGTAGGCTAAACGTTGATGAAAGGAACACTTCAGGTTGTTACTTTTGTAGTACGATGTACAAGAGCAGTCAAGGTAGTGTTCTGCTTCACAGAAGAAAACCCTGGAGGGAAAGAAATAGAAAAGAAGAGAAGAAATGAATAGAAAAGAAAGAAAAGAGAAGGTCCTTTTATAAAGGTGTGGGATTTTACAGGTTTTACTGTAAATAGAGGAGGAGAAAGTGCAGGGAATGTTTGTCTGGTTTAAAGAAGGAAAAATAATCTATATGCGCAGGTTTATTTTCTGTAAGTCTGTCTGTCTGTCTGTCTGTCTGTCTGTCTGTCTGTCTCTGTCTGTCTGTCTGTCTGTCTGTCTGTCTGTCTGTCTGTCTGTCTGTCTGTCTGTCTGTGTTACCTTAAATGAAGTATAAGACTAATAGTAACCAAGTACACCTTCATCCGGGCCGGATTTGGGCCCCGTGTTAAAACCTATACGTTCTCTGTTCAGTGTATGACTCATTTGCTAAGCGTTGTGTTGTATTGTTAAACGTGTGTGTACATTATGTGTATGCCGTCAGATATGAGTAACGCATGACAATGACATTTAATTTAAAAATATATTTATACCTCAGATATGTTTTTTTTGTACCATGTTTATTTTATTGTAAATGTTACGCTTAAGTTGCAGAAATGTGTTTTATATTTTGTATTATTAATATTATTTCTGTACAGATTAATCACAGTCACGTGCACTATTAAATGTATCAAACAAAGAGTGTCGTCTTAGTTGGGTCATTGGCTGCTGTTTTGAAATGTTGAGTGTTCAGGTGGATTGGAGTTGTTGACTTGGTTTCTGATGTCATTTAATATGATAATGCACTTCACAATGGTCTCATGTAGGCTGCCCCCCAAAAGTTCCCCTTTAAGGTTTTTTGGGCCAAAGCAGTGCCATAAGCAGTACACCATTACCCAAACATTGGTTTTGTCGTAACTCTGAACTACCTTATCATGGCTCGGAGAGTTTGTTTCTACATTCTCTCTCAGACAGGCAGCTTAGCCTGGGGTCATACTGTACCCTGCCCCTGGATTACCTCTCTCTCTCCCTTCTTCTCCCTCTCTCTCTCTCTCTCTCTCTCTCTCTCTCTCTCTCTCTCTCTCTCTCTCTCTCTCTCTCTCTCTCTCCCTTCCTCTCACTCCCTCCGTCTCTCTCTCGCTTCCTCTCTCTCTCTCACTCTCTCTCTCTCCCTTCCTCTCACTCCCATTCTCTCTCTCCCTTCCTCTCACTCCCTCTCTCTCTCTCTTCCTTCCTCTCTCTCCCTTCCTCTCTCTCACTCTCTCTCTCTCTCCCTTCCTCTCACTCGCTCTCTCTCTCTCTCTCTCTCTCTCCCTTCCTCTCACTCACTCCCTCCCTCTCTCTCTCTCTCTCTCCCTTCCTCTCACTCCCTCCCTCTCTCTCTCCCTTCCTCTCACTCACTCTCTCTCTCTCTCTCTCTCTCTCCCTTCCTCTCACTCCCTCTCTCTCTCTCTCCCTTCCTCTCACTCCCTCTCTCTCTCTCCCTTCCTCTCTCTCCCTTCCTCTCATTCCCTCCATCTCTCTCTCCCTTCCTCTCACTCACTCCCTCCCCTCTCTCTCTTTCTCTCTCTCTCTTCCTCTCACTCCCTCCCTCCCTCTCTCACTCTCTCTACCTCCCTCCCTCTCTCTCGCTCTCTCTCGGCCTCTCTCTCTCCCTCTCTCTCTCATTCTCTCCTCACAAACAACATGTACAGTAGAGCGAGGGAGAGAGGTCCAGAGAGAGGTCCGGAGAGAGGTGGACAGGCAGCAGGCGGTGGCTTGCTTGGTACATAGATGGTGATCTCACTCACAGTCCGTCTTACATAACTGGTTCATATGGCAGGGGTGGACAAAGGGGCTGTTGTGGCCACAGCTGGAGGGGGTGGACTGTCACAGGGTCTGAGGCTGGGCAGAGGGGGGACTTTGACCCCCCAAGTGTTCCTCTCACATGCCGTTCAAGCCAGCAGGGGCCATCTGTGGGCTTGAGGTGGGTGGGGTTGGCGCTTTTTCCCACACACACACACACACACACACACTGGGCTCTCACTGAGCAGCTCATACACGCACACACACACACACACACACACACACACACACACACACACACACACTGGGCTCTCACTGGGCAGCTCACACACACACACACGCACACATACACACACACACACACACACTGGGCTCTCACTGGGCAGCTCACACACACACACACACACACACACACACACACACACACACACACACTGGGCTCTCACTGGGCAGCTCACACACACACACACACACACACACACACACACACACACACACACACACACACACACTGGGCTCTCACTGGGCAGCACACACACACACACACTTACTGTATGTGTTTTATGCACACATTCCCAGAGACACACATCCTCAAATGCTGTATGAACATGTTGATTCTACACACATTTGATACACGTGTGTTAGATCAATGCAGTGTAAAAAAAAGTGTTTTAATTTATGATGAGGCAACAGGAGTGGAAGAAATGTTACATACACATAGGGTGCATCCTTTATGTCACCCCTATGGGTCCTGGTCAAAAGTAGCACACTAAATAGGGAATAGGATGCCATTTGGGATTCTGGCACACACTATGCCTTCACAGGGATTAGCCACACATACAGTACATGAACAGAAGTGACATGCACAAACCTGCGTGAACACCCACATACGCTGTACTCTACATCTAGATAATGTGCAGATATTATACAGTACACAGCAGCACATTCATTCCCTCTCAACGACAACCCTCAGTCACGTGGACAACAAGAGCTTTCCACATTCTCTTCTGAAGGGTTTCTGTGAAACCAGAGATCAAATAGAGCTTCCAACTCACAGACACACGTCGGTATCTACAGTATGTGAGTGTGTGTTTGTGTGTGCGTTTGTGCATCTATCTGGGTGAGCATGCATGTGTCTACGTGTATGTGCGTGTATCTATGCGTCCAAGTATGTGTGTCTCTTCTTGGAAACCAAACATCTCTGAGCCCGCCCCGGTAAGCGCTGACCTAGAGTCAGCACCAGGGACATGTTCCAGACAAATCCTTTGAGAATGGTGTGGAGGAGGGTTCCCAAATTGATAAACGGGTGGGGAGAGGGAGAAAGAGGAGAGGATGACAGAGTAAAAGTGTGTGGGAGAGACATCGTAATACAGCAATAATGGAATTCCTCTAGTTGTGGCGTTACCTCATGCCGTGTTGTGAAACCTGAGGTGCAGGGTTGGGGTCCTTTCCATTATAATTCCAGGCAATTCTGGGAGTCAAATTCTCTTTAATGCTTATCAGTGAGCAAAACGTGAAATTGGAATTTGGTTTATTTTCAGAATGGACTGGAATTGAAATGGAATTGACCCCAACCCTGCTGAGGTGTGTTCAGTGAGATAAAATGTTCATAAATTATTGCATATTCTCGTGTCTTTTCTACACAATTTGGATCTGATTGTTCTGTACTGTTGAACCATCCTGAACAGGTTCCCCCTCTCCTGGGGAGCGTTCAGCCAGACAAAACGTTTTGGTAGGTTCAGATAGAAATATGCAATGTAAAACAAACATGCCTCTCCGACATGTCGCCCAAGGAAACACTTTGACTCCGTTAATGGAATTTCTATCTGCAACGTTCGACAACGTTAGGCAACTGAACGTGGCTCAGTCATTGCAGTTACAGATTTCTCTCCTGATTAAGTAAAATTAAGTAAAATCCCTATCTCCATCCATGGCTAATTTAGGAAAGGGACCATTTTAGCTAGTAAACCACCAGAGGACAACAACCCTACGAGGAGCAACCATTCAAATGGTTTCTGTCAATGACGTATATTGATATGATGGGAGTGAAGCCAAATCCAAACTAGCTTTCCTTTACACTTTTTTTGGTGCACCAGGACCATTCACAGCTGAGCTCAGTTTAGCTCAACGCTGATTCGCTATTATTTAATATTTTTTTTTAATCAAAGGAGGCCAAGTGCTCACTGGCTTCCCTTGCCTTCAAGGATACAGGTGGCAACAATGTCATGCTCTTTATAACCAGACAGCATCAGATAGAGAAGCGCTGTTTTGCTTGCTCAGATGCATTCTCCTGTGATATTTATTTTACCTTTATTTAACTAGGAAAGTCAGCTAAGAACAAAGTCGTACTTACAATGACAGCCTACCCCGGCCAAAACCTAACCCAGACTTCGCTGGGCCAATTGTGTGCCGCCCTATGGGACTCCCAATCACAGCCGGTTGTGAAAAAGCCTGGATTCGAACCAGTTTCTGTAGTGACACCTCTAGCACTGAGATGCAGTGCCTTAGACTGCCGTGCCACTCTGGAGATACAGTCAGCCTCTTGCGAATCGAAGGAAAATTATGAAACAGAGACGAAAGATAAATTATATTATGTTTTTTTCTTGGTCCATTTTTGGATGCTTCCCTTGGCAGCCATGAGTACACACCACTGCCTTGACCCAGGGTTTAACATGATCACTGAAGCTTTAACCTGGACCCAGGGTTTAACATGATCACTGAAGCTTTAACCTTGACCCAGGGTTTAACATGATCACTGAAGCTTTAACCTTGACCCAGGGTTTAACATGATCACTGAAGCTTTAACCTTGACCCAGGGTTTAACATGATCACTGAAGCTTTAACCTGGACCCAGGGTTTAACATGATCACTGAAGCTTTAACCTTGACCCAGGGTTTAACATGATCACTGAAGCTTTAACCTTGACCCAGGGTTTAACATGATCACTGAAGCTTTAACCTTGACCCAGGGTTTAACATGATCACTGAAGCTTTAACCTGGACCCAGGGTTTAACATGATCACTGAAGCTTTAACCTGGACCACCGTGTGGTTTCCCTTGATGGTTAAGGATCACACATACAGTATGTTCCTGGCACATGGTTGAGAGGACCTGGGAGTCATGGGCCGCGTCTTAAATGGAACCCTATTCCCTACATAGGGCACTACTTTTGACCAGGACCCATAGGGAATAGGGTGCCATTTGGGACGTAACCATGGTAGCTCTGTCTGTGTAGATGGCCTGATTACAAGTGCATGACAAGCGCATGAGACGTTTATTGTTGTGACAACAGGAATTATCAGTGATGAAGACATGGTATGTGTCAACATGAAGAAAAACATGGCTTGCATGAAGGTTGTCTTAAAGTTGACATAATAACATTATTATAAGACATTCTATGGCTCTAACGCACATACACAGATACACACATAAGCACACACATAAGCACACACACACACACACACACACACCTCCCAGTGACTTCACATCCCAAATGTGGCCCATCTGGCCCTGATCCCTCTCCCCCAGACAGTTCTATGCTGGGCGGCCACACAGACTGGTGGTTTTACAGTCAGTCTGTCTGGACATGACATCTGAATGGCTTCTCTGTGGGCAGAGACTTGAGTCATAGAGAGACGGAAATTCAACCTTAGTAAAACATTAGTTCAACATTGACTCATTCTCTTTGAACCACCGTTTGACTATTTCAGGCCCTTAAGCATAGAGTCAGACCAACGTACAGTATCATCAACATGGAAAGACACGTCCCAGATTCAAAGACAACCACATAGCCCAGAGGTTATTCCATCCTCAAACACGGTTGTCGAGGTACACAGTCAGCACAAGTAGTCATAGCCTTCCACCAAGACTGTAATTGGTTGAATGAGGTGAGTGATTGCCTGGCGGTAACAAAAGTTCCCCGGCAGGTCCTCTGCGGATAAGAGTTACCACCACTGGGGTCAGATTGATTTCTAACTGAGCAAGGGTTTAAGGAATGAGGCTACACTACCATCTAGTGGTCGTTGTAAGCCACTACAAGACCCTGACACCGGTATGATCCAACAAAATGTGCTGAACAAATTCAGAACATGACTGTCTGTTTCAAAAGGTAATCGTACTTGCGAAATATAAATAATTGCGTTATCACTATCACCATTAACGGTGATATTGATGATTAAACTGATTTGGAGGACTCAGGTGTACAAATGGTTATTTTTCAAGGAAATTATAAAATAAAAATCCTATATCGTATCATCTCTATCCCTTATTATCGCAGCAAATGGATCAATGCAACAATGTATTCATTTTTTATAAATGTTTTATGTATTTATTTATTTGTATGTATCCAAAGAGTACGCTGACAACCAAGAAGGGTGCAATTGCGGCCGCATTTCTGGGCGTTCCTACGATCAGGACTCCCGAGTGGCGCAACAGTCTGAAACACTGGATCTCAGTGCAAGAGGCAGTCCTGCAGTCCTTGGTTCGAATCCAGGCTGTATTACATCTGACTGTGGTTAGGAGTCCCATAGGACGGCGCACAATTGACCCAGCAGCGTCTGGGGTAGGCCGTCATTGTAAATAAGAATTTGTTCTTAACTGACTTGCCTAGTTAAATAACATGTGGGCATTCCTGCATCTGCAGGAACCCCTCTTTATAATTGTACTGTACATTTTTAAACTAGGACATGAAGGAGGCGGGGGGGCTCCAGTGCAGTAGGTGATGCACAATAACGTTTGATGCCAATCACCGACAAACCCCACAGAAGAAGGAACGGTGGCGACAATGGTAGCTAGCTAGCCGTACACCGATAGATAGTGTCCTTCGACCCCAGCAATGTTTTCATACAGTTCTGTTAACGGTGAGGGCAGGTGTTGGGCAAGCGGGAGCAAAGGACACTGTTTACCGGTGTCGCCCACTGAGGTTTTGCAGTGCTTGTATAGGGTGAAACAGACGGGGGTGTTTGTGACAGTGGTGGGCCGTCAGGGCCAGCAAGGCCTTCTCTGCTGGCCTAAACATCATCAGAATATTATTATTTTTAAAATATATTTTCCCACAAATATGTATTAAATTATTCCCCAGAGTAAGAGTTATACTCTTCATTTCATAGCTTTCCTCTTGGTTGCACTGCTTCCAGCCCCAGGTTGAGATTTGGAGGGCTGGTCTTTATGTTAGATCTTTTATCCAATCATATTCAGCCATCATGTGTTGCCAGGGGTCTAAAATCTGCCCTCAGGCCTTCAGAATCAACAGTGCGGGCGCTTGTAGCTTAAAGTGAATGGAAATTTAAATTTAGTGTCAACTTTAGAGTTGGCTATTGTATGCCTGCTGGCTGGCTCCAGTGTTACACAGGAGCCAGCTAGCAGGCGTAGTGCATGCACGTTTTTTGATTGGATTACCAATATTGAGAGGCAGGTCCTATATGGGCAGGTCTATGCAGAATCTCAGAACTAGGAAACTGAATTTGATAAACAAATTCATTTGCGTACTTCTAAGCTGTTTTTTCAACCCACAATGGCGGAAGGAGAAGATATCGATTTGGTCGAGGATATAATTATAACGCCATTCTCAAGACAAACTTTTCAAGAAAAGTTAGACATTGTCAGGAGAGGTCGACGCCGACGCTACAAAGCCTGTCACAGGCGGGAAAGGGGTTCGTTCGCCACTTTCAAAGTTCCAACTACGAGCGCTATCAATGGCTCACAGGCTCCGAGAAGCACTGCAAACTGTACTGCTGGGAATGCCTTGCAAGTGATCGATTTGGTGTTTGGGGCCACACTGGCTTTGCAAACTTGAGTTGTCTAACCAAGGCAGCAACGAGACACCAAAGTACGGCTGGGCACTTACAAGCAATGGTGCTTTTGAAAACTTTTGGGGACACCCAAGTGGATCTACAGCTCAACGAACAAGCGCGCAGGGCAACGAAGCTGCACAATGAAAAGGTATTGTACTCTTCTGTTGAAGGAATTCTAAATTCCTCTGTTTTAATTCCCAATCAAAATTTAAACACTCTGTCAATGCATTAAGGGTTTGTAAGACCCTTATTTTATAAGAATTGACAGAGCCCCGGTCTTAAAAGTCAGGTAACAAGAGAGTACTGCCTTCATACACATTTTACCACAGGTTATAAACTGAAAATGACGTCAGCGTTTTCTAAATGTTCAGTCTCTTCTTGACACTGGTAGAGAAGAGGCCCTATAGTTCTCAAGCCTTCCCTCCTCGCCTAAAGCCAAGGTCAGTCATTGTAAATCAGCATTCTAGACAGTCTGGAGATAGTCCGTGCCTGCCATCTGGAGATAGTTCATTCATTTGTACCAAGGCATTGTTCTAAACTCCTGACTACATTATATACAATTGGGAATGGGAGCAAGAGAGAAAATTCATACATGTACAGTACATAATAGCATTTGGACTAGTCAGTCCTGATTGAAATGTATACATAATTAGTCATCATTGATCAAAATTCCCTTAACATCTTCCCCTGCAATTCTCGGAATAAAAATGTCAATTTTAAGGTGACGCAACGCCTGGTTATACTGCGTTTCTGTCTAAATGTATAGTGTCTAGAGCCATGATTACCATAATGATGGTAATAAGAGGTGGATTAATTCGGGTGGGACTGTGTAGGACTTCACTGAAGGCCCAGGCCCCAGGCCCACGGCACGCCACTGGTTTGTGACCTTCCTCTGGGTACCAGCTGACGTGGTAGTAGAGGGGAATGAGGAGGTGGATGTTAACGCCAAGCAGCCTCTCAAACATCCTAATGTTGAAATGGATTTGTCCATCCGTAAAGCAGAAGCCAAGGGTTTATGAGAACAGTGGTTAAAAACTTAAAAACAAATGGCAAGAGTTGTGGAACAGGAAGGGAAAGGGATGACACCTGTATAATATCTAGGAAAATGTGGGGGGCAGGGAGGTCCACAGGCAGAGAGAGAAGGGAGGAATCACAAGGCTGGAAGTGTAATCACAAGGCTGGAAACTGGGAAACACAAGGCTGAGACTGGGAAACACAAGGCTGAGACTGGGAAACACAAGGCTGAGACTGGGAAACACAAGGCTGAGACTGGGACACACAAGGCTCAACAGGACATTGAAATTGGTAGGAAAACAACCGACTGGGTGGTGTCATCACTGTCAGGAGGAGATGGAGACAGTGGAACATGTTCCATTTCAGTGCAGGCAATATGGGAGGGAAAGGGGGAGATTAATTGTTAGATTTAAGGAGTAATGGGGTTGAAGAGCCAATATTAAGTGAACTGCTGGGGAAATCTTCAGGGGCTGTAGTATTTAATGATGTATTTCGCTTCCTTAGGGAGATGAGAATCATGGGTAGGATTTAGACCTTCCTGTCTCTGGTTAACACTCCAGTCCAGTTGGTGGCGGTAATGCACCTTAAATAGTCCAATGAAGAAGAAGAAAACGAAAGTAGTTATTTCTCAGGACAACCACCGCTCTAGGAAAAACATCTATAGTTTGGTAAATTAAGTATATTCTATTGAAAATCTGTTTGTTTGGGGGTCGGGGGTGGAATAGGATACTTGTTTCTTAGTTTGTAAGGTGTATGTGATGAATGAATGTTGTTTTAATGGACGGCAATGGTCTGTGAAGAGAAAGTGTTTTTTATAGGGGTGTATAGTGCACACCCAAGCAGTAGTGCACACCGTAGCAAACCACAGCAAAACGTTATGCAACAAAGACGATAGTTTCTTAGTAGGCTACTATTTTAGTGTAGGCTAAATAGTTTAGTTATAACAACAATAATCCACATCTTAAAATGCTTTTTCAATTTCACAGATGTTGAATCCTGGGGCAGTAGAGCACAGCATGGGTTGGAAACTCTTCTACTGTGTTTTTACATTGATGGTCGGCCTTCTTGGTACGCTTTTCCTAAATGAATCATTTTAGATACACTATGTTCTTTTTGTGTGAACTGGCCTCTTGATCAACATCATTGAGTGTGTTCACTGTATTAGCCTAATGTTAAATATGTCGAGGATTTAGTTTGGCTACAAATATGTAAACATTATAATCCTTGTATTTATTTTCCTTCCCGACCGTTTCCACAGAATGCCCCTCGATTGGTAATGGTATCATTATTAAAACTGTGAATTTGAAGGACTCTGTCACTCTCCCTTGCAATGCAACCTGTGACATTGGCATCGTTTGGAGGATTGTGGATGGCCAGGTCGTTGCCAAGATTGATCAAGGAAAATTAATTGAAGGAAAGCGCTTTGAGAAGAGGGTGGAAATCAACAAAGACCTCTCTCTCACAATCAGCTCTGCGGTGTACAATGACAAGGGCTCATATGAGTGTATCTGTGATAATCAGATTGTTGCAGATGTGAAGCTAGATGTTCTGGGTAAGCTGAACAGACATGACACAACTTTACATATTGAATGTTGACTGGGAACAAGAACTATGACTACTTTAATCAGGGATAGATTTGAAGAGTTTACTTCCAAAATGCTATATCCACCATTTTTTTATAAGAAATGATTGGTTATGGGTACCTTCATGTGTGTGTAAAATATTACTGTTCTCAGATTTTGTTTTTTTCATATGTTTTTATTTGCAAAATCCGATATATTTTTTTTTTTGGAATGGAATGTTCGTATCCTGTATATTTGACAGTGATATGTGATCGTCTCACCTACACCTAGGTATCTTAAAGGGATACTTCAGGATTTGGGCAATGAGGGCCTTTATCTATCCCCACGGAGTCAGGTGAACTTGTGGATTCCATTTGTATGTCTCTGTATCCAGTGTGACGGAAGTTAGAGGTAGTCTCGTGAGCTAACTAGCGTTAGCACAATGACTGGAAGTCTATGGGTATCTGCTAGCAGTTTTTTTGTTACATTTGACTGTAAAACATAGTAGTACTACTTATTTCTCTAAGAGGCGTTTTGAAAAAAAACATGGTTATTTGTCTCTGAAATGAAACCATCCAGTGATAGATTTTAAACAAATACATTGAACAAACCCATACCATGATTAGAGAGTGAAAAAACATACCAATCTCTTTCATAATATCTAATTACAATAAAAGACCAACATCTCTGAAAATGGATATACAGCGTTTTGGAATGAAACTCTTCATTTATGCATTTGCAATTATTGCAATATTGTAATATTGGCCAGACCACTGTTTTTCTGAAGTCAGTGTGTAATTCAAATTCTACATACTGTTGATTTGTGTTTTAGAGTTGTGATCAATGATAATAGTGTAATATCATTCTGTTCTTTACTTGCGTCTATTCAACTCATGTCCATTTATCCTTCATTCCCTGATCCTCCACTCCTCTCCTTTTGGCTTTCACACTACGCTAACTTTAACCCCCCAGCACCTTCCCCCTTCACTTTAACCCCCAAGCACCTTCTCTCTAACCTTAACCCCCCAGCACCTTCTCTCTAACCTTAACCCCCCAGTACCTTCTCTCTAACTTTAACCCCCCAGCACCTTCTCTCTAACTTTAACCCCCCAGCACCTTCTCTCTGACCTTAACCCCCCAGCACCTTCTCTCTGACCTTAACCCCCCAGCACCTTCTCTCTGACCTTAACCCCCCAGCACCTTCTCTCTAACCTTAACCCCCCAGCACCTTCTCTCTAACCTTAACCCCCAGCACCTTCCCCCTTCACTTTAACCCCCAAGCACATTCTCTCTAACCTTAACCCCCCAGCACCTTCTCTCTGACCTTAACCCCCCAGCACCTTCTCTCTAACCTTAACCCCCCAGCACCTTCTCTCTAACCTTAACCCCCCAGCATCTTCCCCCTTCACTTTAACCCCCAAGCACATTCTGTTACGGTGAGTGAATGAGGACCCAAAAGCGAATTAACTTAAACAGGGCTTCTTTAATAACCAAACATAGGTAGGCTCAGATAGACCGGCAGATTCCGACAGGACAGGACAAGGTTACAGCAAACATGACGATAGTCTGGTTCAGGCATGAAACACAACAAACAAGAATCCGACAAGGACAGGAACAAAAACAGAGAGAGATATAGGGGACTAATCAGAGGGAAAAAGGGAACAGGTGGGAAACGGGGTGACGAGGTAGTCAGGAGGAGACAAGGAACAGCTGGGGGAAAGCGGGGGAGAAAAGGTAACCTAACACGACCAGCAGAGGGAGACAGGGTGAAAGGAAAGGACAGAAAGACACAACATGACAATACATGACAGTACCCCCCCACTCACCGAGCGCCTCCTGGCGCACTCGAGGAGGAAACCTGGCGGCAACGGAGGAAATCCTCGATCAGCGCACGGTCCAGCACGTCCCGAGAGGGAACCCAACTCCTCTCCTCAGGACCGTACCCCTCCCAATCAACGAGGTACTGGTGACCACGGCCCCGAGGACGCATGTCCAAAATCCTGCGGACCCTGTAGATGGGTGCGCCCTCGACAAGGATGGGGGGGGGGGGGGGGGAAGACGAGCGGGGGCGCGAAGAACGGGCTTAATACAGGAGACATGGAAGACCGGGTGGACGCGACGAAGGTATCGCGGAAGAAGAAGTCGAACTGCGACAGGATTAATGACCCGAGAAATACGGAACGGACCAATGAACCGCGGGGTCAACTTGCGAGAAGCCGTCTTAAGGGGAAGGTTCTGAGTGGAGAGCCAAACTCTCTGACCGCGACAATATCTAGGACTCTTAGTTCTACGCTTATTAGCAGCCCTCACAGTCTGCGTCCTATAACGGCAAAGTGCAGACCTGACCCTCTTCCAGGTGCACTCGCAACGTTGGACAAAAGCCTGAGCGGAGGGGACGCTGGACTCGGCGAACTGAGATGAGAACAGCGGAGGCTGGTACCCGAGGCTACTCTGAAAAGGAGATAGCCCGGTCGCAGACGAAGGAAGCGAGTTGTGGGCGTATTCTGCCCAGGGGAGCTGTTCTGACCAAGACGCAGGGTTGCGAAAAGAAAGACTGCGTAAGATGCGACCAATAGTCTGATTGGCCCGTTCTGCTTGACCGTTAGACTGGGGGTGAAAGCCGGAAGAGAGACTGACGGAAGCCCCAATCAAACGGCAAAACTCCCTCCAAAATTGAGACGTGAATTGCGGACCTCTGTCCGAAACGACATCTGACGGAAGGCCATGAATTCTGAAAACATTCTCGATGATGATTTGTGCCGTCTCTTTAGCAGAAGGAAGCTTAGCAAGGGGAATGAAATGAGCCGCCTTAGAGAACCTATCGACAACCGTAAGAATAACAGTCTTCCCCGCTGACGAAGGCAGTCCGGTGACAAAATCTAAGGCGATGTGAGACCACGGTCGAGAGGGAATGGGAAGCGACCTGAGACGGCCGGCAGGAGGGGAGTTACCGGACTTAGTCTGCGCGCAGACCGAACAAGCAGCCACGAAACGACGCGTGTCATGCTCCCGGGTGGGCCACCAAAAACGCTGCCGAATGGAAGCAAGCGTACCCCGAACGCCAGGGTGGCCGGCTAACTTGGCAGAGTGAGCCCACTGAAGAACGGCCAGACGAGTAGGAACGGGAACGAAAAGAAGGTTCCTAGGACAAGCGCGCGGCGACGGAGTGTGAGTGAGCGCTTGCTTTACCTGCCTCTCAATTCCCCAGACAGTCAACCCGACAACACGCCCCTCAGGGAGAATCCCCTCGGGGTCAGTGGAGGCTACTGAAGAACTGAAGAGACGAGATAAAGCATCAGGCTTGGTGTTCTTAGAGCCCGGACGATAAGAAATCACGAACTCGAAACGAGCGAAAAACAGCGCCCAACGCGCCTGACGCACATTAAGTCGTTTGGCAGAACGGATGTACTCAAGGTTCCTATGGTCAGTCCAAACGACAAAAGGAACGGTCGCCCCCTCCAACCACTGTCGCCATTCGCCTAGGGCTAACCGGATGGCGAGCAGTTCGCGGTTTCCCACATCATAGTTACGTTCCGACGGGGACAGGCGATGAGAAAAATACGCGCATGGGTGGACCTTGTCGTCAGAGAGGGAGCGCTGAGAAAGAATGGCTCCCACGCCCACCTCTGACGCGTCAACCTCGACAACGAACTGTCTAGAGACGTCAGGTGTAACAAGGATAGGAGCGGATGTAAAACGATTCTTGAGGAGATCAAAAGCTCCCTGGGCGGAAACGGACCACTTAAAGCACGTCTTGACAGAAGTAAGGGCTGTGAGAGGAGCTGCCACCTGACCGAAATTACGGATGAAACGACGATAGAAGTTCGCGAAGCCGAGAAAGCGCTGCAGCTCGACGCGTGACTTAGGGGCGGGCCAATCAATGACAGCTTGGACCTTAGCGGGATCCATCTTAATGCCTTCAGCGGAAATAACAGAACCGAGAAATGTGACGGAGGAGGCATGAAAAGTGCACTTCTCAGCCTTCACAAAAAGACAATTCTCTAAAAGGCGCTGGAGGACACGTCGAACGTGCTGAAGATGAATCTGGAGTGACGGTGAAAAAATCAGGATATCGTCAAGGTAAACGAAAACAAAGATGTTCAGCATGTCTCTCAGGACATCATTGACTAATGCCTGAAAGACAGCTGGAGCGTTAGCGAGGCCGAAAGGAAGAACCCGGTATTCAAAGTGCCCTAACGGAGTGTTAAACGCCGTCTTCCACTCGTCCCCCTCCCTGATGCGCACGAGATGGTAAGCGTTACGAAGGTCCAACTTAGTGAAAAACCTGGCTCCCTGCAGGATCTCGAAGGCTGAAGACATAAGAGGAAGCGGATAACGATTCTTAACTGTTATGTCATTCAGCCCTCGATAATCTATGCAGGGGCGCAGAGACCCGTCCTTCTTCTTGACAAAAAAAAACCCCGCTCCGGCGGGAGAGGAGGAGGGGACTATGGTACCGGCGTCAAGAGCTACAGACAAATAATCCTCGAGAGCCTTACGTTCGGGAGCCGACAGAGAGTATAGTCTACCCCGGGGGGGAGTGGTTCCCGGAAGGAGATCAATACTACAATCATACGACCGGTGTGGAGGAAGAGAGGTGGCCCTGGACCGACTGAACACCGTGCGCAGATCGTGATATTCCTCCGGCACCCCTGTCAAATCACCAGGCTCCTCCTGTGAAGAAGAGACAGAGGAAACAGGAGGGATAGCAGACATTAAACATTTCACATGACAAGAGACGTTCCAGGAGAGGATAGAATTACTAGACCAATTAATGGAAGGATTATGACAAACTAGCCAGGGATGGCCCAAAACAACAGGTGTAAAAGGTGAACGAAAAATCAAAAAAGAAATGGTTTCGCTATGATTACCAGAAACAGTGAGGGTTAAAGGTAGCGTCTCACGCTGAATCCTGGGGAGAGGACTACCATCCAGGGCGAACAAGGCCGTGGACTCCCTTAACTGTCTGAGAGGAATGTCATGTTCCCGAGCCCAGGTCTCGTCCATAAAACAGCCCTCCGCCCCAGAGTCTATTAAGGCACTGCAGGAAGCTGACGAACCGGTCCAGCGTAGATGGACCGACAAGGTAGTGCAGGATCTTGAAGGAGAGACAGGAGTAGTAGCGCTCACCAGTAGCCCTCCGCTTACTGATGAGCTCTGGCTTTTACTGGACATGAAGTGACAAAATGACCAGCAGAACCGCAATAGAGACAGAGGCGGTTGGTGATTCTCCGTTCCCTCTCCTTAGTCGAGATGCGGATACCTCCCAGCTGCATAGGCTCAGCTCCCGAGCCGGCAGAGGAAGATGGTAGTGATGCGGAGAGGGGGGCAACGGAGAGCGCGAGCTCCTTTCCACGAGCTCGGTGACGAAGATCAACCCGTCGCTCAATGCGAATAGCGAGTTCAATCAAGGAATCCACGCTGGAAGGAACCTCCCGAGAGAGAATCTCATCCTTTACCTCTGCGCGGAGACCCTCCAGAAGACGAGCGAGCAAGGCCGGCTCGTTCCAGCCACTGGAGGCAGCAAGAGTGCGAAACTCAATAGAGTAGTCTGTTATGGATCGATTGCCTTGACATAGGGAAGACAGGGCCCTGGAAGCCTCCTCCCCAAAAACAGATCGATCAAAAACCCGTATCATCTCCTCCTTAAAGTCTTGATACTGGTTAGTACACTCAGCCCTTGCCTCCCAGATTGCCGTGCCCCACTCACGAGCCCGTCCAATAAGGAGAGATATGACGTAGGCGACACGAGCAGTGCTCCTGGAGTAAGTGTTGGGCTGGAGAGAAAACACAATATCACACTGGGTGAGGAACGAGCGGCATTCAGTGGGCTCCCCAGAGTAACACGGCGGGTTATTGATTCTGGGCTCCGGAGATTCGAAAGCCCTGGAAGTGGCCGGTGGATCGAGGCGGAGATGGTGAACCTGTTCTGTGAGGTTGGAGACTTGGGTGGCCAGGGTCTCAACGGCATGTCGAGCAGCAGACACTTCCTGCTCGTGTCTGCCTAGCATCGCTCCCTGGATCCCGACGGCTGAGTGGAGAGGATCCGAAGTCGCTGGGTCCATTCTTGGTCGGATTCTTCTGTTACGGTGAGTGAATGAGGACCCAAAAGCGAATTAACTTAAACAGGGCTTCTTTAATAACCAAACATAGGTAGGCTCAGATAGACCGGCAGATTCCGACAGGACAGGACAAGGTTACAGCAAACATGACGATAGTCTGGTTCAGGCATGAAACACAACAAACAAGAATCCGACAAGGACAGGAACAAAAACAGAGAGAGATATAGGGGACTAATCAGAGGGAAAAAGGGAACAGGTGGGAAACGGGGTGACGAGGTAGTCAGGAGGAGACAAGGAACAGCTGGGGGAAAGCGGGGGAGAAAAGGTAACCTAACACGACCAGCAGAGGGAGACAGGGTGAAAGGAAAGGACAGAAAGACACAACATGACAATACATGACACATTCTCTCTAACCTTAACCCCCCAGCACCTTCTCTCTGACCTTAACCCCCAGCACCTTCTCTCTAACCTTAACCCCCCAGCACCTTCTCTCTAACCTTAACCCCCCAGCACCTTCTCTCTAACCTTAACCCCCCAGCACCTTCTCTCTAACCTTAACCCCCCAGCACCTTCTCTCTAACCTTAACCCCCCAGCACCTTCTCTCTAACCTTAACCCCCCAGCACCTTCTCTCTAACCTTAACCCCCCAGCACCTTCTCTCTAACCTTAACCTCCCAGCACCTTCTCTCTAACCTTAACCTCCCAGCACCTTCTCTCTGACCTTAACCACCCAGCACCTTCTCTCTGACCTTAACCCCCCAGCACCTTCTCTCTGACCTTAACCCCCCAGCACCTTCTCTCTGACCTTAACCCCCAGCACCTTCTCTCTAACCTTAACCCCCCAGTACCTTCTCTCTAACCTTAACCCCCCAGCACCTTTCCCATTCACTTTAATTGTCATACATTCCATGTAGACCTATATCTAATTAAATTACTTTCATAATTGCACACCATTCAAGGCCCACCCCTCTTCTCCCTCCTCATCTAACAGTCCCGACAGAAATATCAGCTCACGTCGGAGATAATGTCACACTTCACTGCTATGGCTCAACCAATAAGCAGGCAACCGATGGTGAGATTTATGTCCAGTGGGAGAAAGATGGACAGACTGTGCTGAAGATTGACCCGACCAATACTACCTTTGGCCCTGGATTCATTGACAGGACATCAGTGACCAGGGATGGTTACAGAGAGGGTGACCTGTCCCTCACCCTCACCGGTGTACGCTCGTCTGACCAGGGGACCTACCTGTGCTTCTTCAACCGGGATAGTGACTCAGGATATCCACATGGAGTCACTCTCACTGTTAAAGGTGGGATGTCTATTGAATGCATTGCTCACTTAAGTATTGTATTTAATATTCACTTTTTAACGTATAGACATTGTTCTTTGTCTTATTATTATCATAGTAGTAGATGTAGTGTTAGTGTAATATTTCAAGAGAATAGTATTTAGTCATGGCGGTCTTGCTGTTTTGTATTGTTGTCTGCGCTAGTTGAGATTATAAACTGGGTGGTTCGAGCCCTGAATGCTGATTGGCTGACAGCCGTGGTATATCAGCCTAAGACCACACCCCCTTAGGCCTTATTGCTTCGGTATAATATTGTTGTAATTTCCTTTATCTTTGCTGCACTAACACTACTATTTTCTATCTTTCTGTCTTTCTCTAGAAAAGCAATTGGAGCCTGCAATGACTGATAGTGAAAGGAGTAGGGTGCCATTGATAGTAATAATTATTCTACTTCTGTTTATCATTTGTGTGCTCTGGTTAATGGTGATTCACAAGAGAAACAGGAGACAGCCAACAGTGGACTTCACAGTCACTGGAAAAGAGGACAACACAGCATCACCAGCACATCTCTCCATCGAGGATCTTCCTGTTTCAGTTCAGGACAGCCAACCGTTGCCAGAGGTCCGAAGAATCCAGAGTTGTTCTGATGATCATCTTGATGAGACCACGTGTCCTGAGGGGATGGATGAACACACAGAGGAAGAGGAGGAGCTCCATCTCCCAGTAGCTGAAAGTGGGACACTGCTAGACCAGGAGAAGAGTAGCACAGGGAGTTGAGTTATGTATGAAGGTAGTATGTTCTGGTTGCCAACTTCTTTGTTGTCGTGAAATGTTGGATGAAATGTGCTATGTTCACTGAAGTGGATGTGGATGTCTTCCTATCATAGTTTACTGTATGAATCGGTAGCCAATGACTGTAGCTTGATGGGCTTGAATCAAATGATACAGGGTTTATTTTATCTAGGGCCCAGTCTTTGCTGATGTCCTGTCTAGTCTTCCAGCCTCACTGGTGGCTTAAATTGTTTAAAGCTAGAGATTTTACACCAGCATAAGCATTTTATTGGGGGGTGAGAGGTATAAAGGAGGATCCTTTGAGTGTGTGGATAGGAAAGGGAAGCAGGTAGGGTATAAAGGAGGATCCTTTGAGTGTGTGGATATGAAAGGGAGCTGGTAGGGTCTAAAGGAGGAATCATTCATCTCTCTGGTGGTGGTGCTACTGATATTGTAACTGGAAGGTTTACTAGTCAAGATCAATGTCACATTTAATCTGGCCTTGCTTGATATCAAAGGGGATATCACAGTACGTGTAATACACAATATCCTCACAAGAGGGCAGACGTACACCATCATTTTAAAGTAAACTATGATTATTTTTGGGTCAGTGATACACTTGGGACGTCCCTACCCTAAATCCTAACCTTAATCCACAAGCAATACTTTAATCCTTACATTAACTATTTTATATTTCAACTTCTGTGGGGTAGGCACGTCCCAAGGATCCTCGATAACAGATTCATGTATTATTATAACCTATTACATGATGCGTAATAAATATATGTATTTGCTAAATGATTATAAAGAATGTTTGCTATATTTACGTTTATTTTATCAAATGTAAGAAATATTATTGTTCACAAAGTGTAAACCTGTGTCGAAACTGTTTTGAGAAACTGGCGCAAGCACCTGTAACTTTTGTAGTGATTGTCATTTTCGGTGAGTCTTTTCAGTGAGCCGGATCATTTGGCTCCGAGCCGATCCATATGTCAGATCTGGCCAAATTATTAGATGTCCTGCAAAAACAATGTAGTATTTTTTTTTCCGCACTTTAAAAAAATCTGTATGCACCAGATTGCCGTGACCTCCTCACTATTTATTGTGTCTGCAGTGAGGACTCACCCTCTTTACAATTAGTTTATAATGTATCTGCAGAAAAAATAAATAGCTCAAAAAGGAGTAGTAGCCGTATGCAAATTAGGGAGCCAAATGAACAATTCTTTCACCAATGTGATTCGGTTCCGTTAATTCGCTTACTACCCAAAGCTAAGAGCCAATTGGTGCTTGATCCGAAAATGTGGTCTGAGGTGCCCTATGGATGGTGTGACAGAATTGCGGGCCACCGGAGCCATGCAGAGACCAACTTGAGCTCCATCCCGTATCGCCATGGCCTCTCAAATGTTGTAATAATGCAGAGGGCATGATTGGTTGAAGGTAGGTGAGGTCGGGAGGTCTTGTATAAACATAAACTCCCTTCCTTGACAGCTGCACCATTGAGAGCATCCTGACCGGTTGCATCACCGCCTGGTATGGCAACTGCTCGGCATCTGACCGTAAGGCTACAGAGGGTAGTGCATACGGCCCAGTACATCACTGGGGCCAAGCTTCCTTTCCATCCAAGCCCAAAAAAGTGTCAGAGACTCCAGTCACCCAAGTCATGGACTGTTTTCTCTGCTACCACATGGCAAGCGGTACCAGAGGATCAAGTCTAGGACCAAAAGGCTCCTTAACAGCTTCTACCCCCAAGTCCCCATAACTGCTGAACAATTAACCAAATGGCCACCCGGACTATTTACATTATTTTATTGTGTTACTTTTTATTATGTTTTACTTTCGTTTATTTGGTACATATTTTCTTAACTCTTCTTGAACTGCACTGTTGGTTAAACCTCTTTGGGCTGAGATCCCACTAACGGGATCGATATAACAACAGCCAGTGAAAGTGCATGGAGCCAAATTCAAACAACAGAAATCTCAAGTATTTTAGACCATTTTAAAGATACAATTCTTGTTAATCCCACCACAGTGTCCGATTTCAAAAATACTTTACGACGAAAGCACACCAAGCGATTATGTTAGGTGAGTGCCTAGTCACAGAAAAACACAGCCATTTTTCCAGCCAAAGAGAGGAGTCACAAAAAGCAGAAAAAGAGAGAAATTAATCACTAACCTTTGATGATCTTCATCGGATGATACTCATAGGACTTCATGTTACACAATACATGTTATGTATGTTTTGTTTGATAAAGTTCATATTTATATCAAAAAATCTCAGTGTACATTGGCGCGTTATTTTCAGTAGTTCCTAAACATCTGGTGATTTTGCAGAGAGCCACATGAATTTACAGAAATACTCATAATAAACATTGCTAAAACATACAACTGTTATACATGGAACTTTAGATAAACTTCTCCTTAATGCAACCGCTGTGTCAGATTTCAAAAAAGCTTTACCGAAAAAGCACACCATGCAATAATCTGAGTACAGCGATCAGAGACCAAAACAACCCAAACAGATTTCCACCATGTTGTGTAGTCAACAGAAGTCAGAAATAGCATTATAAATATTCACTTACCTTTGATGATCTTCATCAGAATGCACTCCCAGGAATCACAGTTCCACAAAAATGTTTGATAAAATCCATAATTTATGTCCAAATACCTCCTTTTTGTTCACGCGTTTAGCCCAGTAATCCAAAATAATGACGCGCCTGCCCCATAGACACTGTGTATTAAATAGGCAATGAGTTGAAAAACTACAAACCTCAGATTTCCCACTTCCTGGTTGGATTTTTTCTCACGTTTTTGCCTGCCATATGAGTTCTGTTATACTCACAGACATCATTCAAACAGTTTTAGGAACTTCAGAGTGTTTGCTATCCAAATATACAATATTTTACAATATTATATATATATATATATATATAATATGCATATCTTAGCTTCTGGGACTGAGTAGCAGGCAGTTTACTCGGGCACCTTATTCATCCAAGCTACTCAATACTGCCCCCAGCCATAACAAGTTTTAAGGTCTACACGTGTTGTATTTGACCCATGTGACAAATAAAGTGTGCTTTGATTTGATCTTCCATCACAACAGCCCTGCGCTGCTCCGCATAGTATAAGAAGTATACATGCCCTGACTTCTGTAGAGGCCATATCACGGTAAATGCTTGACAGCCAAGGCTGATTGAACATGTAGCGCCTTTGATGGTTTGGCACTGCGGTTGTGGCGGAGGGATTTCATGACCTGGCGGTGGTTATGTGCCTGCTAGCTAAATAATGTGAGGCAAGAACACACCAACTAAAACACTGTCCCTCGTGTAAGTTATAAGAGAACGCTTTAGGTGTAATTATTGCGTTAATGTACTGTTACTATAACAGCATCGTGAAGAAGGCGCAGCAGCGCCTCTTCAACCTCAGGAGGCTGAAGAAATTCGGCTTGTCACCAAAAGCACTCACAAACTTCTACAGATGCACAATCGAGAGCATCCTGGCGGGCTGTATCACCGCCTGGTATGGCAACTGCACCGCCCTCAACCGTAAGGCTCTCCAGAGGGTAGTGAGGTCTGCACAACGCATCACCGGGGGCAAACTACCTGCCCTCCAGGACACCTACACCACCCGATGTCACAGGAAGGCCATAAAGATCATCAAGGACATCAACCACCCGAGCCACTGCCTGTTCACCCCGCTATCATCCAGAAGGCGAGGTCAGTACAGGTGCATCAAAGCTGGGACCGAGAGACTGAAAAACAGCTTCTATCTCAAGGCCATCAGACTGTTAAACAGCCACCACTAACACTGACACTGACTCAACTCCAGCCACTTTAATAATGGGAATTGATGGGAAATGACGTAAATATATCACTAGCCACTTTAAACAATGCTACCTTATATAAATGTTACTTACCCTACATTATTCATCTCATATGCATACGTATATACTGTACTCTATATCATCGACGGTATCCTTATGTAATACATGTATCACTAGCCACTTTATACTATACTATGCCACTTTGTTTACATACTCATCTCATTTGTACATACTGTACTCGATACCATCTACTGTATCTTGCCTATGCTGCTCTGTACCATCACTCATTCATATATCCTTATGTACATATTCTTTATCCCCTTACACTGTGTACAAGACAGTAGTTTTGGAATTGTTAGTTAGATTACTTGTTATTACTGCATTGTCGGAACTAGAAGCACAAGCATTTCGCTTTGATTTGATTTGATTTGATGTCACACAACGTATCAGACTTGTTTGCAGCTATCCAATACAACTAGATAACGTTAGCTAACTAGAGAGCACGGGCGAGCCCAGTCCGTGTTCGCTAGCTCGATCGGAAAATGTGGTTGGCTTTCTTAATTTCAGTTCACTTATTTGAAAAAATATTAAATATCACACATTGTATTGTGTATTAAAAAGAGTCCTCTACTTGAAAATATGTTTTTGATGGGTTTGTCGAGCTAGCTAAAGTTAACAAGCCTAACACCAGATGTAACGTTTATAGCATGTATTTCCCAACATGATTCCAACTAACCTCAGTCACAGAAGCTATCGAGGCCGATAATAATATTCGTTAACGTTCGTTCTGTCTGTGCAGATGAAGAAGAAGGCGCTAGCAACCGAGAGCGGTAAAAAAAAAAAAAAAAAAAACACCGCCCGAACAGGGACTTGAACCCTGGACCCTCAGATTAAAAGTCTGATGCTCTACCGACTGAGCTATCCGGGCTCTGACTGGCAGAGAAAGTGGAAAGATTTTGATTTTAAAAACTCGTAGGTCACGTCTCGATTTGCTTGGAAAGCGACTATTCCCTGCTACAGCGCATTGTTTCTGTGTTGCTCAGTTCTGTGTTGCTCAGCTCAAGAGCTAGGGGGCACTTTTCAACCCCATAGCTAACGTGTATTGTGTAAGTGTATTGCAGGCAGCATCGTAACGTTTTAATAGAGTTAGAGTTATAGAGTAGAGTATAGAGTTACCACAGATTAATAGAGTTTTGGTTTTACCCACAGGTGAATAGGGACAGTTATCGTATCTTTGGTTATACTAACGTTAAGTTAGCTAGTTACTGTAGCTACATCATAGCTCGCTAGTGTTCCATTTCATTCTGTGGTCGGCTAACCTAGTACCGGCGCAAAGATACACTATTGGCAATGTGTACGTGTTGATAATAAAACCCTACCGATGCGAAGATACACAATTGGCCATTTGTAAGTGTCAATATGCACGGAAAAGCTATTGTCAGCCTCTGTGTTGTTCCTTTAATCTTCATTTATTGGCAATCCATTGTTTTCCTCTGATCAACATACGTCATTTATTAACGTCATTAACGTGAGCAACAAAAAAAACTGAGACTAATCGTGGCAATTTTTTTTTTTTTTTTTACCTGTCCGTGAAAGACCGACGTGTTGATCCGATTAAAGGAAAAAAAATAAAAGTGTACAGGCCCCAGCGAGATTTGAACTCGCGACCCCTGGTTTACAAGACCAGTGCTCTAACCCCTGAGCTATGGAGCCCTGTTCTGTTGATGCTGAAACGCAGACTGTTTTTGACTGTGGCATAGTTTTTCATTAGAGTTCTATAAGCATTCTGAAAACATATATGGTTGCTTGCAAAGACCTCAATTGATCGATTTAATTTTATTGTTAAAACATCCTTATATCAGTATTTTAAATCAACACGATAAAGACAACAACAATATCCTGCATTCTGACTTGCAATGTGTTTTCAACTGCAGTCACTAGATGGCGTCAAAGAACGACATTTGTCAACAAGACGTTCAGAAGTTGTTTGTAGCCTGTCATTTGTTGCGCTCAAGTGGATAATTAAGCAATAAGGCCCCGATGGGGTGTGGTTTATGACCAAAATCCGCTGTCCCTGTACAACGCAACGCGGGGTGCCTGGATACAGCCCTTAGCCGTGGTATATTGGCCATATACCACAAACCCCAGAGGTGCCATATTATAAACTGGTTACCAACATAATTGCAAATTAGTCTTCCAAATGGACAATGACACCAAGCATACTTACAAAGTTGTGGCAAAATGGCTAAAGGACAAAAAAGTCAAGGTATTGGAGTGGCCATCACAAAGCCCTGACCTCAATCCTATAGAAAATTTGTGGGCAGAACTGAAAAAGCATGTGCGAGCAAGGAGGCCTACAAACCTGACTCAGTTACACCAGCTCTGTCAGGAGGAATGGGCCAAAATTCACCCAACTTATTGTGGGAAGCTTGTAGAAGGCTATCCTAAACGCTTGACCCAGGTTTTAAACAATTTAAATGCAACCAAATACTAATTGAGTGTATGTAAACTTCTGACCCACTGGGAATGTGATGAAGGAAATAAAAGATGAAATAAATCATTATCTCTACTATTATTCTGACATTTTCACATTCTTAAAATAAAGTGGTGATCCTAACTGACATAAAACAGGGGATTTTTACTAGGATTAATTGTCAGGGAATTGTGAAAATGTATTTGGCTAAGGTGTATGTAAACTTCAGACTTCAACTGTATATACAAGTAAAATAACACTGCAACTAACACAGAATGGGCACACAAATAAATACACCTGCAGTTGGCACAGCCTGTAAGGCAACACTATACACCTTGCTATGTTTGTGTTTGCCAATGCATTTACAATTTGGGATAACTTCAGGGCAGATCTGCACCAGTGGCGTACTACTACTTTGGGAATTCAATGCACATGACTGGCTTGCTATAGACAGCCTCCTATGGCTTTGGGCGTGGTATAGAAATAGAACGGAGGTACCAGCCTCCGGGATGGAACATATTCAGTATCGGAATACAGAGACGGATACGTATGGTTAGCCAGAGGACATCAAATATGTCCAATATTTGCTTTGGAATACTGAATCAATTCCACCATGGAACTCGAATTCGATATCCAATAAATATGCGCAGGAATTTAATTGAATTGTATTTTATGGATTTATGAAAAGGCGTATTTTTTTCCATCACTAAAGCCACTTGAGGATTGTAAATGAGAAACATGCGTGTGGAAGACGGGCGGATAGTTAGTCTTGGTTTTGAACCCATTTCTAAAACCAAGCCTCCAACGCAACGAACGTAAGTATCTAGTGAATAGGCAAATATATGTGTTTTTTAAATACCAATAAAATGCTGCATTTGTTGTTTGCGTTTTGATTGTGTTTATAAAAAAAGGACTAGCCCGTGCGTAAACATGCGTTCCAAATGCTCCATGATCACAATACATCATAATCACTTCTATCCTAACAAGTCGCCTTTCTCTAAACTTGGACAAGTCAATAGAGAGGCTATAAAAAAACCTATATAGATACCGGAAAGTTTTCTTATTGAATGGTTTCTTTCTTGTGCTTAGCCTAGGTAGTTGTGTACAGTAATTGACACAATTGGTTTACTTGTAGCCTAATGTAGCCCATCTCCCACCCGTGGGACGATACAGTTACAGTAATGATATGTAATAAACATGTTCAATAGGCCGACTGTGCTGTTTCTAGGCAAAATGACGCGATGATTAGCCAATGATCACAAAGAGCTGAGTAATCGCCCACAAACATGTTGTGCCAGGCTTCATCCCAAAAAAATGGTAGTGAGTGAAATGGGATTGTCCTGAATGAAACTGTACACCCAATCCGTTCTCTCTGCGTAGCATATACCTGTCCAGCCGGTTTCAAAGATTTGTGAAAGCTCGATCCGGGAGTTACGGGTATTGGTAGGTAGGTCTATTACGAGAGGGGTGTTGGATGTCAGTTTGGAACAGTTCAACACACGACGCCCCAACGACTGGAACGGAGCTCCTTTCTCTCGCCACTCCAGAAGTGTAGCTTGGTCTCGCCACTTGCGCAACAAGTGACTCTGCCAAAGGGATTTATAAGATTCAGTCGGACACATTTTGTTTCTTTATGCTAGAACGTGACTGAAAATCAAGGCTTTCAACGAGAATAACAGGAGCACTCTCTCCGTTTCTTTGCCTGTCCACGGTTTATGAAGGCATCACAACCGGGTATAAAATCCGATTTCTCCGTGTTCGACCATGAAAGTGACACGGATGTTTGTGCCCAGATGCTGCGCTCCTTCACATTAGCACGTCGCCGGCTGACTAAATGTAAGATCCTCTTTGTTCATTTAGGGAGACCTGTATTTGTGTGTAGATATCACCTAGCTACAAGCCCATATAACTTAGAAACTACGGGACTTCGTGATGGCTAGATTGAGCCAAGTGATGTTGGAAGCAGTGATGAGACATCGATCCTCTTTTCAATAAACAGCGATAGGCTACTTTGTAGCCAAATCCAAATGAACAAAGTCTAGCCTGGTTCCGGATGTAAACACAACGTCGCGCCTTCCTTTTTAAACCATGGTTGCTAACAGAGGAGTATTTTCTCACGTCTCTTTCCAGGGCCACCATGCTCCATGCGTCCGCTGTGGTCGTGTGGGAATGGCTCAACGAACACGGGCGGTGGCGGCCCTACAGCCCGACCGTCTCCCACCACATCGAGGCGGTGATACGAAGCGATCCCCGTGGTGGGAGCGTCGTGCTAGGCCAAGTCGACAACCGCCTCTCGCCCTACATCCTAGACCTGCAGTCGATGCACCAGTTCAGGCAGGACACAGGTAAGAAGACGAGAGCTGAGAGGTGGGAATGGCTGTTGTTGTTGTGGGGATGCCGATGTGGTGTTGTTACGCGCCTGGTGTTGTTTGAGTAAGGCACGTGGCTGTATATAGGTGGAGAACTTTTGTGAAACAGCACAGTTTAAAATATATGGCAAATAGAAATCAAAACTGAATGGTCTTAAGAGAGAGACGGGAAACCACGTGTTTGATGTATTTGATACCATTCCACGTATTCTGCTCCAGTCTTTACCACCAGCCAGTTCTCCCCAATTAAGGTCCCGCCAACCTCCTGTGATGTCCAGTGAGTGTCTCTGTGTCTCGGTCTGTCCAGAGTGGATATATTGTTATAGACAAAAGTCCTATCAGAATTCTTACTTCTACATGTGGTTCAACTAATAGACTGCTTCGCCACTGGGGTGGAGCTTAGAGCTCACAGCTTGGTTCCATTCCGTCATAGAATGAGAATTAAGAATTCATTACAATCAGTTCCATATTCCTAGGGAGTTAAACCCTCCGCTTGCCTGTCAGACAGAATGGGGTGAAAGTGGGATGACCTACGACAGCTGTACCTCACAGAGCCTTGGCCTCTCTTACGAGAGACATTCTTCCCCCGTAGTCCCCGAATCTAACGCACGCAGCTGCTGTGTGGGGACTGACATTGGGTGGTATAAACAGAGGGAGCGAGAGAGAAAGGGCACCCTATTTCCTACATAATGCTCTAGTTTTAGTCAAAAGTAGTGCACTACATAGGGAATAGGGTGCTCTTTGTGACAGATCCAGAGTGTAAGGGGAAAGCAGAGAGAATGTGATATTTCAAGGCTTAACAGCAGAGAATCTGAGAATCTGCCTCCGGTGAGGGAGATGGAAGGAGGGATAGAAAGAGAGGGAGATGGAAGGAGGGATAGAAAGAGAGGGAGTCAGAGGGAGGTAATAGGGAAGCCCATCTATCTCTCTCTTTGTGGAAGTTGAGAGAACAGATGTTTGTTCCTCTATTGTGGCCTAGACATTCACGCAGGGCGCGCACACACACACACACACACACACACACACACACACACACACACACACACACACACACAGGGAAGAGTGTGGGAGAGAGTTGTAGGCGCAGAACCCGAGTCGGGAGACGGGGTAGAGGGCGTACCGGCAATTCTAAGTTCACCGAAGTGGAAGATGAAGACAAAAGAGAGGACGAGAAAGAAAGTGGGAGAGAGCAGTAACGACAGAAACATCTGTCTTTACCTTGTAGCTCCACTCTGCTATTTCACCACAGCTGATGATTGTATGACACTGTGACACCTCTCCCTCCCACATCCTCTCACAGCATTGGTGCTAGAGACAGACCGCATGAGAATACAGAAGCTCGCAGCGCACCGCTAGCCAAGCAGTCTCTAAACGAGCTTCGCGCCCCGTGGCGATGGTTTTAAGCCTCACCATGTTTCTCATCTCTCCGTGTCCTGGCTTTTCCCACCGCTGTGTGATGCAGTGTTTCTATGATGCCGTCAAAGACTCCCATTACTTTGTTGCTTCAACAACTTTTTTAGAAATATTATTAGACTTTAAATCCCCTTCCTGTAATTCCCCGTAGCTACTGGATGTGGAAACGCAGCTCAATCAGGGAAGCCAGACTGAAGGGTTTCCAGCTGTCACTGACGGCTGAGGTTTCCCTTTTTCTAGAGGAGCCCTGTGGAAGGTAAAACCTATCTAGCATTAGCGTCTGTCATTTCAGGCAGCCGTTAGCCTTCAGGCTAGCTGCCGTCAACCAACTCAACATCTAGCATTAGCGTCTGTCATTTCAGGGAGCCGTTAGCCTTCAGGCTAGCTGCCGTCAACCAACTCAACATCTAGCATTAGCGTCTGTCATTTCAGGGAGCCGTTAGCCTTCAGGCTAGCTGCCGTCAACCAACTCAACATCTAGCATTAGCGTCTGTCATTTCAGGGAGCCGTTAGCCTTCAGGCTAGCTGCCGTCAACCAACTCAACATCTAGCATTAGCGTCTGTCATTTCAGGGAGCCGTTAGCCTTCAGGCTAGCTGCCGTCAACCAACTCAACATCTAGCATTAGCGTCTGTCATTTCAGGGAGCCGTTAGCCTTCAGGCTAGCTGCCGTCAACCAACTCAACATCTAGTGTTAGCATCTGGCTGTCATTTCAGGGAGCCGTTAGCCTCCAGGCTAGCTGCCGTCAACCAACTCAACATCTAGCGTTAGCGTCTGTCATTTCAGGGAGCCGTTAGCCTTCAGGCTAGCTGCCGTCAACCAACTCAACATCTAGTGTTAGCATCTGGCTGTCATTTCAGGGAGCCATTAGCCTTCAGGCAAGCTGCTGTCAAACGCCGTTTGGGGAGTCTTTTCTCAAACATAGGCAAATATTTTTCTACCTGAAGTGGATGAATAGAAAGTAGATTCCCTTTGTAATTCTGAGATGCACTTGCCGACTGAGCCATTGCTGTTACCGTCTGTCAGACAACAGGCAGACTGTTGTGAAAGGACACACCCTTTTGACCACCGATTGAGTCACTGACTCCTTCTCTAACACATTGTCAATATGTCTTTCTCGCTCTTTTCTGTCTCTCCCTTCTCTGTCTCTCCCTTCTCTGTCTCTCCCTTCTCTGTCTCCCTCCTCTGTCTCTCCCTCCTCTGTCTCTTTCCTCTCTCTTTTCTCTCTGACTCCTGTCTCTCTCCCTCCTCTCTCTCCTGTCTCTCTCCCTCCTCTCTCTCTCCTGTCCCTCCTTTTGTCTCTCTGGTCTCTCTCCATCCTGTCTCTCTCCCCCCTTTTGTCTCTCTGGTCTCTCTCCCTCCCCCGTCTCTCTGGTCTCTCTCCCTCCCCCGTCTCTCTGGTCTCTCTCCCTCCTCTGTCTCTCTGGTCTCTCCCTTCTGTCTGACTCCTCTGTCTCTCCCTCCTCTGTCTCTCCTGTCTCTTTTCTGTCTGACTCTCCTGTCTCTCCCTCCTGTCTCTCCCTTCTGTCTGACTCCTGTCTCTCTCCCTCCTCTGTCTCTCCCTCCTCTGTCTCCTCTGTCTCGCCTGTCTCTCTCCCTCTCATAGACATAAAACCCAAACTCAAACGAATTGTCACATTGGTAAACACACCAACACAACCTTGTGGCATAGGGTGTTGTGGTGGGAGAGTTAGAGAATAATGGTTGAAATGACATGTTGGCTGATATAGTCCGAGACTGACAACAGGCAGCTAGACAGACAGACTGACAACAGGCAGCTAGACAGAGAGACTGACAACAGGCAGCTAGACAGAGAGACTGACAACAGGCAGCTAGACAGAGAGACTGACAACAGGCAGCTAGACAGAGAGACTGACAACAGGCAGCTAGACAGAGAGACTGACAACAGGCAGCTAGACAGAGAGACTGACAACAGGCAGCTAGACAGAGAGACTGACAACAGGCAGCTAGACAGAGAGGCTGACAACAGGCAGCTAGACAGAGAGGCTGACAACAGGCAGCTAGACAGAGAGGCTGACAACAGGCAGTGAGGCTGACAACAGGCAGCTAGTCAGAGAGGCTGACAACAGGCAGCTAGACAGAGAGGCTGACAACAGGTAGAGAGGCTGACAACAGGCAGCTAGGCAGAGTGGCTGACAACAGACAGAGAGGCTGACAACAGGCAGAGAGGCTGACAACAGGCAGAGAGGCTGACAACAGGCAGAGAAGCTGACAACAGGCAGAGAAGCTGACAACAGGCAGCTAGGCAGAGAAGCTGACAACAGGTAGAGAGCCTGACAACAGGCAGCTAGGCAGAGAGGCTGACAACATGCAGATAGACAGAGAGGCTGACAACAGGCAAATAGACATAGATAGACAGAGAGTGAATGATCGGCTAAACACACAGATGAGACTGACAGGGAGGCATAGGTGCTATGGATAGGAAAGCACAGAGGGGGGGCTGGGGGGGTCTGGTCTTAGAACACACACATACACACACACACACACACACACACACTGGTCTTGGAAGAAGCAGCCAGCTGCCGTCTGAGGCTCGGAGGCCCTGTTGCTGCTCCAGCTGGTCCAGCCGAAGGGGACACATTTCCCAGACACCCACAAAGCCTGGGGTCGGGGTGCAGGGGTCACGGGGTCACCCTAGGGGAGAAAGGGTGGAGGCAAACTAAACATAAGCCAAACCTGACAAGACAGGCCACTTCTAAGTAGAACCAGGCTGGACAAAGAGGCAGGGAGAAAGAGAGGAATAGCGAGGGGAGGAGAGAGAGAAAGAGTGGAGGTGAAGTACAGATAGAGGGGGAATGGTGGAGAGGAGAGACTGGAGGGGGAGAGAGAGAGAGATGGAGGGGGGGAGTAGAACAGTGAGGTTTCCCCCAGCCCAATAGGTTGTTGGAGGAGGAGAGAGAGAGAGAGAGAGATGGAGGGGGGGAGTAGAACAGAACAAATGTTTCCCCCAGCCCAATAGGTTGTTGGAGGGGAGAGAGAGAGAGATGGAGGGGGGAGTAGAACAGAGAGGTTTCCGCCAGCCCAATAGGTTGTTGTTGGAGGAGAGAGAGAGATGGAGGGGGGAGTAGAACAGAGAGGTTTCCCCCAGCCCAATAGGTTGTTGGAGGAGAGAGAGAGAGAGACGGAGGGGGGAGTAGAACAGAACAAATGTTTCCCCCAGCCCAATAGGTTGTTGTTGGAGGAGAGAGAGAGAGAGAGAGAGGAGGGGGGGAGTAGAACAGAAGAAATGTTTCCCCCAGCCCAATAGGTTGTTGGAGGAGAGAGAGAGAGAGACGGAGGGGGGAGTAGAACAGAACAGAAAGGTTCCCCCCAGCCCAATAGGTTGTTGGAGGAGAGAGAGAGAGAGAGATGGAAGGGGGAGTAGAACAGAACGTTCCCCCCAGTACAACTCAGTAGGTTGTTGTGCAACAGTCTGTGTCAGGTTACTTCAGGGCCCCAGGGCCTCCCAAGTGCCGTCAGTCACTGCGTGTTTCACAACGTAGGCCTTGGATTAGGAGCAGAGAGGACACACACACACACACACACACACACGGGGTCATGCATGAAGAGGACACACACACACACACACGGGGTCATGCATGAAGAGTGCACAGACACACATACATACACACATATGCTCAAACGCTCTACACACACACACGCACCCAAATGCAATGACGCACACACACTGGATTGTGTTTCATTCTATCTGATGGCTCTCGTGTTTGGGCTAAGAGGGTCGGAGGGCTACAAAGAGAAGGGACTCCCGAGAGGCGCAGTGGTCTAAGACACGGCATCTCAGTGCAAGAGACGTCCAGGCTGCATCACATCTGGCTGTGATTGGGAGTCCCATAGGGCGGCGCACAATTGGCCCACATTGTCTGTGTTTGGCCGGGGTAGGCCGTCACTGTAAATAAGAATTTGTTCTTAACTAACTTGCCTAGTTAAATGAAGGTTAAATTAGATAGAATCAATCGATGTGAGTGGTGTTTTTGTGCTTCTAGGTTGTGCCGGCCATATTGTGAAGTCCTTTTTAACTGTTTTGGTAGTTTATAATCTCTCTCTCTCTCTCTATTTCTCTCTCTCTCTCTCTCTATTTCTCTCTCTTTCTCTATTTCTCTCTCTCTCTCTATTTCTCTCTCTCTCTCTTTATCTCAACTTAAGGGGCTTTATTGACATGGGAAACCTATGTCTACATTGCCAAAGCAAGTGAAATAGATAATAAACAGAAGTGACATGAACAGTGAACATTACACTCACAGAGGTTCCAAAAGAATAAAGACATTTCAAATGTTATATTATGTCTATGTACAGTGTTGTAATGATGTGTAAATAGTTAAAGTCCAAAATAAATCAACATAAATATATCAGCAGGATGGAGAGAGGGAGAAAAGAGCCAGTATAGGAAGAGGGGAGGGGAGGAGAGGAAGATCATCTGAGGTCAGTCAGACTAGAACACAGAGAAATGAGGGACGAGGGAAAAGAGAGATGGAGAGAGGGAGAAAAGAGCCAGTATAGGAAGAGGGGAGGGGAGGAGAGGAAGATCATCTGAGGTCAGTCAGACTAGAACACAGAGAAATGAGGAACGAGGGAAAAGAGAGATGGAGAGAGGGGGAGGGGCATTAGAAACCACAGCTCTTCTTTTAGAAGGGATCTAGCAGACACCTTTATGTCTCTTCTTCTCCTTCCCCTGCTTTGTCTCTTCTTCTCGTTCCCCTTCCCCTGCTCTGTCTCTTCTTCTCGTTCCCCTTCCCCTGCTCTGTCTCTTCTTCTCGTTCCCCGTCCCCTGCTCTGTCTCTTCTTCTCCGTCCCCTGCTCTGTCTCTTCTTCTCGTTCCCCTTCCCCTGCTCTGTCTCTTCTTCTCCGTCCCCTGCTCTGTCTCTTCTTCTCGTTCCCCGTCCCCTGCTCTGTCTCTTCTTCTCCGTCCCCTGCTCTGTCTCTTCTTCTCGTTCCCCGTCCCCTGCTCTGTCTCTTCTTCTCCGTCCCCTGCTCTGTCTCTTCTTCTCGTTCCCCTTCCCCTGCTCTGTCTCTTCTTCTCCGTCCCCTGCTATGTCTCTTCTTCTCGTTCCCCGTCCCCTGCTCTGTCTCTTCTTCTCCGTCCCCTGCTCTGTCTCTTCTTCTCGTTCCCCTTCCCCTGCTCTGTCTCTTCTTCTCGTTCCCCTTCCCCTGCTCTGTCTCTTCTTCTCGTTCCCCTTCCCCTGCTCTGTCTCTTCTTCTCGTTCCCCGTCCCCTGCTCTGTCTCTTCTTCTCCGTCCCCTGCTCTGTCTCTTCTTCTCGTTCCCCTTCCCCTGCTCTGTCTCTTCTTCTCCGTCCCCTGCTCTGTCTCTTCTTCTCGTTCCCCGTCCCCTGCTCTGTCTCTTCTTCTCCGTCCCCTGCTCTGTCTCTTCTTCTCGTTCCCCGTCCCCTGCTCTGTCTCTTCTTCTCCGTCCCCTGCTCTGTCTCTTCTTCTCGTTCCCCTTCCCCTGCTGTCTCTTCTTCTCCGTCCCCTGCTCTGTCTCTTCTTCTCGTTCCCCGTCCCCTGCTCTGTCTCTTCTTCTCCGTCCCCTGCTCTGTCTCTTCTTCTCGTTCCCCTTCCCCTGCTCTGTCTCTTCTTCTCGTTCCCCGTCCCCTGCTCTGTCTCTTCTTCTCGTTCCCCTTCCCCTGCTCTGTCTCTTCTTCTCGTTCCCCGTCCCCTGCTCTGTCTCTTCTTCTCGTTCCCCGTCCCCTGCTCTGTCTCTTCTTCTCGTTCCCCTTCCCCTGCTCTGTCTCTTCTTCTCGTTCCCCTTCCCCTGCTCTGTCTCTTCTTCTCGTTCCCCTTCCCCTGCTCTGTCTCTTCTTCTCGTTCCCCTTCCCCTGCTCTGTCTCTTCTTCTCGTTCCCCTTCCCCTGCTCTGTCTCTTCTTCTCGTTCCCCTTCCCCTGCTCTGTCTCTTCTTCTCGTTCCCCGTCCCCTGCTCTGTCTCTTCTTCTCGTTCCCCTTCCCCTGCTCTGTCTCTGCTTGTGACATCAGAGTGCTGCTACAGTGCAACTTAGATTCTGTTCCATTAGCGGCGTTTTCTCTCTGTTTTGAGAAAGCGACAGTCTGGCACAAGGCTGGCTTTCCCATTGACGCTAAAGGACAAAGGAAGGAGAGATGGGGCCTGGGGTCGGGCCGGGTCTGTTCTGTCAACCGAAAAGATTCTGTCGGAGTTAGTCAACATTTTCCTGCTCTCTTTTTCTCTCTTTCTTTTCGCAATTGTGTGTGTGTGTGTGTTGTTTCTGTCTGTCTGTGTGTGTGTGTGTGTTGTTTCTGTGCCTGCTTGTGTGTGTTGTTCCTGTGTGTGTTGTTTTGTGTGTGTGTGTGTGTGTGTTTGCTTCAGTGAGCAGAGCAGGAATTCACCTCTGAGTGAGGGGCAACAGGTAGTGGACCGCTTGACTGGCCAGGTTTGAGAATGGCTGGAAGGCATGTTTCTCACAGTCATGGAGTGACATGGAGTGACATGGAGACGGTCTCCCAGGTCCGTGAGAGAAATTCGACTCAATATGGCATGAGGGTCTGCTATACAAATTGATGGAAAGCAGTGTTGAGGGAGAAACATACAACATTATTAAATCCATGTACACAAACAACAAGTGTGCTGTTACAATTGGTCAAAAACACACACATTTCTTTCCATATTGCCGTGGGGTGAGACCGGGATGCAGCTTAAACCCACCATCTTCAACATATATATCAACGAATTGACAAGGGCACTAGAACAGTCTGCAGCACCCGGCCTCACCCTGCTAGAATCTGAAGTAGGACTAGGTGACATGGCCTGAAACTCATTTCTCAAGTCTTTTCAAACTTATGGGCTATTCACGATACTAAGTATCTGTTGCTTTTATACGTCATCTTTATTCTTGCTCCAAAAACTCCTGTGGCTTATTTTTCAAATGGTCATGTTTCTAAATATCTGCACAAAGGGGAAGGTTTCCTGTGAGAGTAACGGTTAATGTGATTGGATGTTAATTATTTGACTAGGCTACCTGTATTTGACATTGTGTTGTTATTTCACTGAACCCAAATGTATAGCTCCGTTAGAAAATATAAATGTACTGTTTGAATTGTCTTTTTTTAAAATGTGAATTACATTTTTATTTGGCGTACCCCCGATGGCATTGCGCGTACCCCCGATGGCATTGCGCGTACCCCCGATGGCATTGCGCGTACCCCCGATGGCATTGCGCGTACACCCAGTTTCGGAATACCTGCCCTAAGCAGGCTGGTCCTGGGGCTCTGTTCACAAACAGACCCCACAGAGCCCCAGGACAGCAGCACAATTAGACCCAACCAAATCATGAGAAAACAAAAAGATAATTACTTGACACATTGGAAAGAATCAACAAAAAAACAGAGCAAACTAGAATGCTATTTGACCCTAAACAGAGAATACACAGTGGCAGAATACCTGACCACTGTGACTGACCCAAACTTAAGGAAAGCTTTGACTATGTAAAGACTCAGTGAGCATAGCCTTGCTATTGAGAAAGGCCGCCGTAGGCAGACATGGCTCTCAAGCGAAGACAAGCTATGTGCACACTGCCCACAAAATGAGGGCGAAACTGAGCTGCACTTCCTAACCTCCTGCCAAATGTATGACCATATTAGAGACACATATTTCCCTTAGATAACACAAACTCCCATATCTATTGGGTGAAATACCAGCAAGATGTGTGACATGTTGCCACAAGAAAAGGGCAACCAGTGAAGAACACCAATGTGAATACAACCCACATGTATGTTTATCTATCTTCCCCTTTGCACTTTAACTATTTGCATATTGTTACAACACTGTAACAACATTGTATATAGACATAATATGACATTTTAAATGCTTGTCCGTGTAATGTTTACTGTTTATGATCTATTTAACTTGCTTTTTAGAGAGAGAGAGAGAGAGACCCCTGAGACAGGTGGATAGACTGTCCATCTGGAACCTGTTGTTCCCCTCTGCTTCACCCCTCCTGTCAACACACACACTCCGGTTCTCACACACACAGTAACTGACCAGTACAGACTGTTGATTGAGTAACGGTGGGAGGAAGAGGAACAGCCATCTGTTGAAAGAGTAACGGTGGGAGGAAGAGGAACAGCCATCTGTTGAAAGAGTAACGGTGGGAGGAAGAGGAACAGCCATCTGTTGAAAGAGTAACGGTGGGAGGAAGAGGAACAGCCATCTGTTGAAAGAGTAACGGTGGGAGGAAGAGGAACAGCCATCTGTTGAAAGAGTAACGGTGGGAGGAAGAGGAACAGCCATCTGTTGAAAGAGTAACGGTGGGAGGAAGAGGAACAGCCATCTGTTGAAAGAGTAACGGTGGGAGGAAGAGGAACAGCCATCTGTTGAAAGAGTAACGGTGGGAGGAAGAGGAACAGCCATCTGTTGAAAGAGTAACGGTGGGAGGAAGAGGAACAGCCATCTGTTGAAAGAGTAACGGTGGGAGGAAGAGGAACAGCCATCTGTTGAAAGAGTAACGGTGGGAGGAAGAGGAACAGCCATCTGTTGAAAGAGTAACGGTGGGAGGAAGAGGAACAGCCATCTGTTGAAAGAGTAATGTTGGGCGGAAGAGGCCAACCACAGTGACGTTGTCTAATCAACAGTTTCCATATCACCCTCATGGGAAAGCGACTTCCTCATAAATCAGGTGTTTTATTCCAATAGGATCTTACTGTACTCCTCTGTCTCATCTGCCATTCAGTCAGTTTACCACGTCCACCATGTAATAGTTGAAGAGCAGGTTAATGAACAGCCATGTTCATTATCACCAGCGAGCTTCCCCTAGCCCTAGGGGACTCATCAGAGACACCTCTCCTCCCCTACCTCAAGGAGACTCATCAGAGACACCTCTCCTCCCCTACCCCTAGGGGACTCATCAGAGACACCTCTCCTCCCCTACCCCTAGGGGACTCATCAGAGACACCTCTCCTCCCCTACCTCAAGGAGACTCATCAGAGACACCTCTCCTCCCCTACCCCTAGGGGACTCATCAGAGACAGCTCTCCTCCCCTACCTCAAGGGGACTCATCAGAGACAGCTCTCCTCCCCTACCTCAAGGAGACTCATCAGAGACACCTCTCCTCCCCTACCCCTAGGGGACTCATCAGAGACACCTCTCCTCCCCTACCCCTAGGGGACTCATCAGAGACACCTCTCCTCCCCTTCCCCTACCCCTAGGGGACTCATCAGAGACACCTCTCCTCCCCTACCCCTAGGGGACTCATCAGAGACACCTCTCCTCCCCTACCCCTAGGGGACTCATCAGAGACACCTCTCCTCCCCTACCCCTAGGGGACTCATCAGAGACACCTCTCCTCCCCTACCCCTAGGGGACTCATCAGAGACACCTCTCCTCCCCTACCCCTAGGGGACTCATCAGAGACACCTCTCCTCCTCTACCCCTAGGGGACTCATCAGAGACACCTCTCGTCCCCTACCCCTAGGGAACTCATCAGAGACACCTCTCCTCCCCTACCCCTAGGGGACTCATCAGAGACACCTCTCCTCCCCTACCCCTAGGGGACTCATCAGAGACACCTCTCCTCCCCTACCCCTAGGGGACTCATCAGAGACACCTCTCCTCCCCTACCCCTAGGGGACTCATCAGAGACACCTCTCCTCCCCTACCCCTAGGGGACTCATCAGAGACACCTCTCCTCCTCTACCCCTAGGGGACTCATCAGAGACACCTCTCGTCCCCTACCCCTAGGGAACTCATCAGAGACACCTCTCCTCCCCTACCCCTAGGGGACTCATCAGAGACACCTCTCCTCCCCTACCCCTAGGGGACTCATCAGAGACACCTCTCCTCCCCTACCCCTAGGGGACTCATCAGAGACACCTCTCCTCCCCTACCCCTAGGGGACTCATCAGAGACACCTCTCCTCCCCTACCCCTAGGGGACTCATCAGAGACACCTCTCCTCCCCTACCCCTAGGGGACTCATCAGAGACACCTCTCCTCCCCTACCTCAAGGAGACTCATCAGAGACACCTCTCCTCCCCTACCCCTAGGGGACTCATCAGAGACACCTCTCCTCCCCTACCTCAAGGAGACTCATCAGAGACACCTCTCCTCCCCTACCTCAAGGAGACTCATCAGAGACACCTCTCCTCCCCTACCCCTAGGGGACTCATCAGAGACACCTCTCCTCCCCTACCCCTAGGGGACTCATCAGAGACACCTCTCCTCCCCTACCCCTAGGGGACTCATCAGAGACACCTCTCCTCCCCTTCCCCTACCCCTAGGAGACTCATCAGAGACACCTCTCCTCCCCTACCACCCCTAGGAGACTCATCAGAGACAGGCTCCAGATTACAATACTAACACCTGGGATTATAGTTAACTAGGTGTTGAAGAGGTGGAGATGGGTGTAATGTGTATATTGATGTTGTATATACAGGACACCTTTGTAAAAGAGGCCGAGGTCTCAGTGTGTCTTCCCTGTAAATAAAAAGACAGAAGGGAAAACAAACAGAACGAGTTGGGAGGGTTTTACGATCCACTGTTAAAATGAGTCCATATTCATTTGGGAACTTTGGGTAACCTGAGCCTAGGGATGTGGAGGGTAACGTAATCTGTGGCGACATGTTCTCAGAACCGGTTCTCAACAAGGAACCTTTGTGGAACTGGAAGGCTCAGGGGGCGAGCTGGAACAGTCCCTCAGTAGTGATGGAGGCTGCTGAGGGGAGGACGGCTCAGAATAATGTCCAGAACGGAGCAAACGGAATGGCATCAACCACCTGGAAACCATGGAAACCATGTGTTAGATGTATTTGATACCATTCCACTGATTCTGTTCCAGTCATTACCACGAGTCTGTCCTCCCCAATTAAGGTGCAACCAGCCTCCTGTGCTCAGTAGGTGTTACCCCAGCTGGCCACTGTTTTACCTTCACAGCAACCTGTTATTAAGTCACCTTCAACCCCCTGTAGACACACACACACACCTGACTTGCTCACCCACCCACCCACCCCACCCCCCACCCAAACCAAAACACACACACACACACCTGACATTCCATGAGCCACTATACCCCCACTCACTCACTCAAACACACACACAGCCCCCTCAGCCTGCCCTCTCCCCAGTGGCCTTGGTGAAAGACAGTGAAGGGGTCAGAGAGGTGGATATTATCCCTCAGATCAAAGGAGAACAGTGTTTTCCCTCCCTTCAAAGAGAGGAGCGTCTGCAGACACACTGACAGGGTGGATAGTTGTTCTCCCTCTGGCTGCACCCCTGTGATGAGCCTCGGCCCTGTTCATCCGGGCACACCCGTTCAGGTAGTCCCTCCCTGTTTCAGTCCCTTATCGTCCGGTTGGTGCCTAATGAACACAGCCCTCTCTGTCTTCAGTAGAGACTATAGAAGGTGATTGAAGGACATTGACGTGGCCGGGGTCTATCACAGGACGGAAACTCAAGGGAGGGAGGGGGGGGGGGGGCACGGCTGTCTTGTCTCGTCACCACAATCCATTCAGCTAATCAGAACCATTGATTGTGTCGACGGCGACGCTATTCTCCGTCTTTTCTGACGTGCACGTTGTGAACGGCGCTGTGCAAACGGTAGCGAGAGCTCAACGCGTTTATTTCAAAAATGTTCTTGTGAAATATTAAGACGAGGGGCCCGGAGTTTATCCTTCTGGCCAGGAAAGAGGTGGGCTGAAGTACGACATGTATGTTTCTCTTCAAAGGTCATCCACCACTAGAGGTTTCTATCAGAATCCAGTCCACCCGTGACTGTCCTCATCCCAGCTAGTGGTTTGTCTTTGTGAGAGCTGGCCTTTGTTTCTGTGGAACTGAAAGAGGCCTGTTTCCTCTACAGTCTACTGAATCTCACATGCTGCTCCTGGGGTCAAGTGCTCATTTCTCTTTTAGAACCATTGTATTGTTTTATAGAGTGAAGAAGACCTCCCGGCTCAGCCTTTAGTCGTCCGCCCCCCCCCCCCCCCCCCCCCCCCCCATACACACACACACACACACACACTTTTTCTCTCTTTCTCCCTCACTTTCTCTCTCAATCCAATTCAAAGGGTCTCTCTCTCTCTCTCTCTCTCTCTCTCTCTCTCGTTCAATTCAAAGGGTCTCTCTCTCTCTCTCTCTCTCTCTCTCGTTCAATTCAAAGGGTCTCTCTCTCTCTCTCTCTCTCTCTCTCTCAATTCTATGGGTCTCTCTCTCTCTCTCTCTCTCTCGTTCAATTCAATGGGTCTCTCTCTCTCTGTCTCAATTCAAAGGGTCTCTCTCTCACACACACAATACCCTTGACTGTGTGCCTCTAACAAACATTGCTAGGCCTGCTGCATTCAGCCACCTCTTTTGATGTCTGTGTGTTCCAGTCTGTCTCAGCCAGGCCTCAGTGTGGGTCCCTCTTCTCTCTACCTTGGCATTGGCTGAATGGTCGTGCCACACGTTGCCCCTGGTTACCAAGCTCGTCTCTGATTGGACGGTTCTTGATCCTCCTCGGTTTGGCACCGATGTGTGGTGCCATACTAGGCCTGCTGATTTGGTTGATTTTAAACCCATTAAACATCTCTATGGTTACCACTATCGATTCATCATGAACCAATATGCATTTCAAATGGAATTTTGACAACTATTCGCTTCCCTAAACAACTGTATTACTGTTGGTCATTAAGAGTGTCTTTGTAGCTGTTTGGCTGACTGCATTTGGAAATACTTTAATTGGAGTTATGGTAATTTGAGTTGGGGTTGAGTTCATGTCATTTGAGTTGGGGTTGAGTTCAGGTCATTTGAGTTAGATGAGTTCAGGTCATTTGAGTTGGGGTTGAGTTCAGGTCATTTGAGTTGGGGTTGAGTTCAGGTCATTTGAGTTGGGGTTGAGTTCAGGTCATTTGAGTTAGATGAGTTCAGGTCATTTGAGTTGGGGTTGAGTTCAGGTCATTTGAGTTGGGGTTGAGTTCAGGTCATTTGAGTTGGGGTTGAGTTCATGTCATTTGAGTTGGGGTTGAGTTCAGGTCATTTGAGTTAGATGAGTTCAGGTCATTTGAGTTGGGGTTGAGTTCATGTCATTTGAGTTGGGGTTGAGTTCAGGTCATTTGAGTTGGGGTTGAGTTCAGGTCATTTGAGTTGGGGTTGAGTTCATGTCATTTGAGTTGGGGTTGAGTTCAGGTCATTTGAGTTGGGGTTGAGTTCATGTCATTTGAGTTGGGGCGGAGTTCAGGTCATTTGAGTTGGGGTTGAGTTCAGGTCATTTGAGTTGGGGTTGAGTTCATGTCATTTGAGTTGGGGCGGAGTTCAGGTCATTTGAGTTGGGGTTGAGTTCAGGTCATTTGAGTTGGGGTTGAGTTCAGGTCATTTGAGTTGGGGTTGAGTTCATGTCATTTGAGTTGGGGTTGAGTTCAGGTCATTTGAGTTAGATGAGTTCAGGTCATTTGAGTTGGGGTTGAGTTCATGTCATTTGAGTTGGGGTTGAGTTCAGGTCATTTGAGTTGGGGTTGAGTTCAGGTCATTTGAGTTGGGGTTGAGTTCATGTCATTTGAGTTGGGGTTGAGTTCAGGTCATTTGAGTTGGGGTTGAGTTCATGTCATTTGAGTTGGGGCGGAGTTCAGGTCATTTGAGTTGGGGTTGAGTTCAGGTCATTTGAGTTGGGGTTGAGTTCATGTCATTTGAGTTGGGGCGGAGTTCAGGTCATTTGAGTTGGGGTTGAGTTCATGTCATTTGAGTTGGGGTTGAGTTCATGTCATTTGAGTTAGATGAGTTCAGGTCATTTGAGTTGGGGTTGAGTTCAGGTCATTTGAGTTGGGGTTGAGTTCAGGTCATTTGAGTTGGGGTTGAGTTCAGGTCATTTGAGTTGGGGTTGAGTTCATGTCATTTGAGTTGGGGTTGAGTTCAGGTCATTTGAGTTGGGGTTGAGTTCATGTCATTTGAGTTGGGGCGGAGTTCAGGTCATTTGAGTTGGGGTTGAGTTCATGTCATTTGAGTTGGGGTTGAGTTCAGGTCATTTGAGTTGGGGTTGAGTTCATGTCATTTGAGTTAGATGAGTTTAGGTCAGAGGATGTGTGAATGTGTGTAAGAGCTCATATTAACTTTCACTTCTGTGGGGAGAATCTAGCTTGTCAATTAAAACCATACGAAAGTGTTCCCACATGCATTTCTGTTCCTGTTTCAACCTCTCTACACTGAAACGACAATGTTAGTACCATTTCCTACTCTTTTCATGATCTAGTCATGCATTCCTGGTTCCTCTCAAGGTTTCTTCCATCCAGGGCCTTCGTCCTGTCCACCGTGCTTCTGCTTGCTCTTCAGTGTCTAGACTAGTTTACTGTGAAGCCCTTTGTGACAACTGCCATTGGAAAAATACATTTGATTGATTGATAGTCGTACTAACCCCTGCATCTCCCCCTGCAGGTATGATCCGGCCGGTGCGCCGTAGCTTCTACGATCCCACGTCGGCGCCGGGCCAGGGTTGGCTGTGGGAGTGGGAGAACGACACGGGCTCCTGGACCCAGTACGACACGGAGGTCGGCATCGCCATCCAAACGGCCCGGGACCGCCAACAGCCCTGGCTGGACCTGGCGCCGCTGGGATTCTGCTACCTGGTGGACCTGCAGGGCATGACCCAGATCAACAGGCAGACCCAGAGACAACGCAGGATACAGCGGAGGTCCGACGTGGCCTACCCACTAGTGTCAGGACCGGTACCCAGGAACGGAGGTGGAGGATCGGGTCCAACGGGAGCGTTACTGGGTGTTGGGGTGTCGGGCGTCAACGGGCGCGCTGTGTACCCAAGCGGCGGGCTGGCGACCATGCAGTCCCTCGCCGGGCAGCCGTGCTCCTGCCAGCAGTGCATGCTGGTCTTTAGTGTGAAGCAGAGCACAGTGAGGTCATCGACACACAAGTTGGGCCACCGGCCGAGTAAACCTCAGAGTAAACCACCCAGCCCCAAATCTGCCACCCTGGGGCGGGGCCAACTCAGGAGCTCCCCCGCTAGATCTGCCTACTCCAAAACCTTACCTCACGGACTCTCCATATCCCGGAACCAGTCCTCACCGCGACGGAATGCTGCCCTCTTCGCCCGCTCCCTCTCCCTCCTCAGCGCCCAAACGGGCACCCTCTCCATCTCCAACCGACCCCCTCCTCCCTCTCTCCCGCCCCCTCAGCCGCCCTCCTCCAATCAGGGCCGCCGTCCGTCCGTGCCGCCCCCCTCTCCCTCCTCCACGAGTCAATCGGTGCCCACCGCCACGCTCGTCACCCCGGCGACCGCCGTGACGTCACCGCCCTCTCCCGTGCCGTCCCCGTCGCCGCGGCCCATGGCTCCCCAGCGCTCGGCGCCGTGCTCTGCCCCCCTGCCCCAGCGGTCCAGTCTGGCTGGGCTCAGCCGGCCCGCCCTGCAACGCATAGCCATGGCCCAGTCACGAGCCCTCATTGCCTCTGGGTGAGTGACACGCATACACACAATAACATACACTCACAAACACACACACACTGATGTAACTGATACACACAAACACTCAGTGGTTGCCACGGTGAGTGAGATGGTTTTGGTTGAGTTGTTGTTATGACTGAATGATTCTGGATGATCTCATCTGGTTCTACTTGGTCTTCCATTATGGAAACACTGTGTTGTTGAGATGGCTACATTCGTCTCCTCTTTGGATGCTTTGGAAGTGAGTCTTTACGGGTCAGTGGATGTGGGACTGTGTCTACTTGTGAGAGGGAGGACGCATCTAACTCTCCCAGCAGCCCCTCTGACAGATGACCATCTGGGGTCCAGAAAGAAAGGAGCGGTTGTGGAGGAATGAGGGGATGGAGGGAGGGGGGGAATGAGGGGATGGAATGAGGGAATGGAGGGAGGGGAGGAATGAGGGGATGGAGGGAGGGGAGGAATGAGGGGATGGAGGGAGGGGAGGAGGCCTCCCACCGTCACTCTCTTCCCCCTCTACCCTGCACTCGCCCACCCCCTCCGACTCTTCCTTCGCTCTGTCTCTCTCTCTCTCTTTGGGTTTCCCAGGACTCCTGTGTTCTGGGGGCCCATCCCGGGCTCTATTGTGTGCGCCCAAGCGTTTCCACGGCAACCTTTGTGGCTGCATTGAGGCCTAGTCGGCATTCGCAACACAATGCCCGCCTCTGCAGTGGCCAGCCCGGAACAACAGGGTCTGGGCTGGGGGGGCAGGTAGGGGGGTTGTTTTTGGGGAGTAGAAGGTTAGGGGCGGAGAAGGGGAGGTCGAGGGATATATGCATGGGGGTGAAGGGATTTCTGGATAGTAGGGAGTGCGGGGGTAGAAGGAAGACAAAAGCAGAAGCCACAGTCATCATTGTAATGCTCCGTCTCGGTCTGTCTTGAGGCTTTTGTCAAGGAGGATCTTGGGGGGTTGGGGAGCAAGAGAGACCTACATTTAGGGAGTTTGGGGGGGTAGACATAGCCAGCTAGACACAGACACTGTCAGAGGGAAGGAGGGGAGGGACGGACAAAGGAACAACTCAGCAACTAGCAGAGATTGATCACAATCAGGCCACAGCCGGAGGGAGGGAGGGAGGGAGGGAGGGAGGGAGCAAATCTAGATTGTTGATTGTAATATGCAGAGCAGTGTTACGTTGTCAGTCAGTTGTCGCACACACACGGAGTTGTGAAATTGTTTCAAACCAAGGGGGACACACACACAGAGAAAGTCAATATTGACGTCCTCACAAAGCTGCAGGAATGTGTCTCTCTTTCTTCTAGTGGGGGAGTGTGAGAAAGAGACGACAGAGTGAAAACAGAAAGGGGGAGGAAGGGTTTCAGAGGGCTGAGAAAAGAGGAGCGAGAGGGAGACAGTGTGGTAACACCATTACACTGTATATAGACATAATGACATGTTAAATGTCTCTATTATTTGGGAAGTTGTGTGAGTAATATTTACTCCTCACTTTTTGTTTATTTCACTTTTGTTTATCACTTCACTTGCTTTGGCGATGTAAACTGTTTCCCATGCCAATAAAACCCTTAAATAGAATTGAATTTAATTGAAGAGAGAGAGAGAGAGAGAGCAAGGTTAATAGAATCTCTGGAAACCGAGCCAAAAGTAAAAAAATGGCAACAGGTACAGTATTTTGTAACGCAACAGGGTTATGTTGCATTGACTGTGTCTGGCCAATAGGGGAGCTCTCTGCCACTTTAATAGTCCACCAATCTACTGCTTTGTCTGGCTGTGATGCCGTTTTCATACAGCATATTGGTTAGCAATTTTCAAATGTACCAAAGTTATGGAATAACAAACTGGTGTTTTAAGTGTGTGTGTGTACTTACACACGAGAGTATGAGAATGCTTGGGAGTTTGAATGATTTAGCCTTGGGAGCAACAATCTTCATGACCATCTGGGGACACAGGGAGGAGAGGAGGGGGAGGAGAGGAAGAGAGATAACAAAGAAGGGGAGGAGTGTGTGATGGAGTGGGGGTTAGGGTCACTAGGGGTCAAGAGGCTCTCCCACCCCACCCTCCTCTCTCTTCTCCCACACCCAACCCTCCTCTCCCCCACCCTCCTATCTTTCTTCTCCCCACCCGCCTCTCCCCCACCCTCCTCTCCCTCTTCTCCCCCACCCTCCTCTCCCCCAGCCACCCTCCTTTCTCCTCTCCCCCACCCTCCTCTCCCCCACCCCACCCTCCTCTCCTCCACCACCCTCCCCAGTCTCACTGTCTGTCTGCCCCTCTCCCACTAAGACACTAGATACACAAACAAACAACCCCAAAGAGAAATAAACGGTGCACTGCAATGTCCACATTCCATTGTCTTCCTAAGCTAACTAGTAAAGTATGTACACTGAGTGCACTAGGTTGACTAGTACAGTAGTCTTAGAAGATCTAGGATCAGCCTTCCTAATCCTAACCTTAACCAAACTGATCTTAGATCAGGGTTCAGGAGAAACTGCATCCTATTCAGAAGCAGGAAGTGTGATTATCTAGGAACCAGAGTTTCTCACCCGGCTGAGATGCAGAGATGCTAATTCAAGTCTATAATAATGTCATTATTAACTAATTAGCACAGGAGGTGTGAGAGTGAGGGAGAGTGAGAGAGGGAGAGAGGGAGAGAGAGAGAGATGGTAGGATATAAAAAAGGGAGAGGAATATACAGATAAAACAACAGACAGACTCAGAGGGGAAGGGCCTTGGAAAAAGTAAGACCTCATCTGACCCTGAGAAAAGAGGAACAGATGAATGGAAGAGAAAGAAACAAATAGAGATCTGGGTGAAGGACGTCGATGAAGAGGAGCGTGGGAAAGACATTCAGTTCATTTGTTTCATCTGCATTCTGGATAATGGGCTCCATGTAGTAAAGGCCCAATGCAGATGTTTTTATCTCAATATCAAATCATTACTGGCTAACAATTAGGTACCTGACTGCGATGGTTTTCAATTCAAATGGTCAAAAAGAAACAAAAATAGCTTCTTAGCAAAGAGTCATTTCTCAAACAAGAATTCTGCTCTGGCTGTCTGGGAGGGGTCTGAGTGGGGAGGGGACAACTGAAAACAAGTTATTATTGGCAGAGAGGTTTGGAACTCTCTTTCTTATTGGTCTGTTAACTAATTTCCCGCCTGGTGATGTCACCAGGGAGGCCAAAACTCCATCCCCCGCAAAACAGCTCTTACACTAAAAGGGCATTATCATCACTTTCACAATCTCTCAGTATTATTCCAACCTCGAAGCGTGGAAATATACACTGAGTGTACAAAACATTAAGGACAACTTCCTGATATGGAGTCGCACCCCCCCCCCCCCTTGCCCCCAGAACAGCCTCAACTCGTCAGGCATGGACTCTGCAAGGGTGTCAAAAGCGTTCCACAGGGATGCTGGCCCATGTTGACTTCAATGCTTCCCACAGTTGTGTTAAGTTGGCTGAATGTCCTTTGGGTGGTGGACCATTCATGACACGCATGGGAAACTGTTGAGCGTGAAAAACCCAGCAACGTTGCAGTTCTTGACACAAACTGGTGCACCAACAATACCCCGTTCAAAGGCACTAAAATATTTTGTCTTGCCTCTTCACCCTCTGAATGGTACACATACACAATCCATGTCTCAATTCTCTCAAGACTTAAAAATCCTTTTTTAACCTGACTCCTCCCCTTCATCTATGCTGATTTGAAGTGGATGTAACATGTGACATCAATAAGGAATCACAGCTTTCATCTGGATTCACCTTATCAGTCTATGCCATTAAAAGAACAGGTGTACTCAATGTTTTGTACACTCGGTGTATATAAAAAAATATGGAAATCACGTTTTTGACTGCACTGAGCCTTTAAGGTCAAATGTGTTAGTGCCTATGTACTATAGGTGAAGCAGGCCATGTGTTAGTGCCTATGTACTGTAGGTGAAGCAGGCCATGTGTTAGTGCCTATGTACTGTAGGTGAAGCAGGCCATGTGTTAGTGCCTATGTACTGTAGGTGAAGCAGGCCATGTGTTAGTGCCTATGTACTGTAGGTGAAGCAGGCCATGTGTTAGTGCCTATGTACTGTAGGTGAAGCAGGCCGTGTGTTAGTGCCTATGTACTATAGGTGAAGCAGGCCATGTGTTAGTGCCTATGTACTGTAGGTGAAGCAGGCCATGTGGTAGTGCCTATGTACTGTAGGTGAAGCAGGCCATGTGGTAGTGCCTATGTACTGTAGGTGAAGCAGGCCATGTGTTAGTGCCTATGTACTGTAGGTGAAGCAGGCCATGTGTTAGTGCCTATGTACTGTAGGTGAAGCAGGCCATGTGGTAGTGCCTATGTACTGGGCTTTGTGGGCTATGTGGAGGCCTACAACGGTGTGTGTAACTATCGGAGTGCAGACATGCTAGTGTGTGTCACTGCGTCTGCGTCACAGGTGGTTGGTGGCACCTTAATTGGGGAGGATACACTCGTGGTAATGACTGGAGCAGAATCATTGGAATGGTATCAAAAAACATCAAACACATGGTTTCCATGGTTTCCAGGTGGTTGATGCCATTCCGTTCGCTCCGTTCTGGACATTATTATGAGCCGTCCTCCCCTCAGCAGCCTCCACTGGTCTGAGTGGGTACATGTTTGTGTCAGTGTGTCTGAGTGGGTACATGTTTGTGTCAGTGTGTCTGAGTGGGTACATGTGTGTGTGTCAGTGTGTCTGAGTGGGTACATGTGTGTGTCAGTGTGTCTGAGTGGGTACATGTGTGTGTGTCAGTGTGTCTGAGTGGGTACATGTGTGTGTCAGTGTGTCTGAGTGGGTACATGTGTGTGTCAGGTGTGTGTATATATATATATATATATATATATATACACTGCTCAAAAAAATAAAGGGAACACTTAAACAACACAATGTAACTCCAAGTCAATCACACTTCTGTGAAATCAAACTGTCCACTTAGGAAGCAACACTGATTGACAATAAATTTCACATGCTGTTGTGCAAATGAAATAGACAACAGGTGGAAATTATAGGCATTTAGTATGACACCCCCAATAAAGGAGTGGTTCTGCAGGTGGGGACCACAGACCACTTCTCAGTTCCTATGCTTCCTGGCTGATGTTTTGGTCACTTTTGAATGCTGGCGGTGCTTTCACTCTAGTGGTAGCATGAGACGGAGTCTACAACCCACACAAGTGGCTCAGGTAGTGCAGCTCATCCAGGATGGCACATCAATGCGAGATGTGGCAAGAAGGTTTGCTGTGTCTGTCAGCGTAGTGTCCAGAGCATGGAGGCGCTACCAGGAGACAGGCCAGTACATCAGGAGATGTTGTGGAGGCCGTAGGGGGGCAACAACCCAGCAGCAGGACCGCTACCTCCGCCTTTGTGCAAGGAGGAGCAGGAGGAGCACTGCCAGAGCCCTGCAAAATTACCTCCAGCAGGCCACAAATGTGCATGTGTCTGCTCAAACGGTCAGAAACAGACTCCATGAGGGTGGTATGAGGGCCCGACGTCCACAGGTGGGGGTTGTGCTTACAGCCCAAAACCGTGCAGTGCAGGACGTTTGGCATTTGCCAGAGAACACCAAGACTGTGCTCTTCACAGATGAAAGCAGGTTCACACTGAGCACATGTGACAGACGTGACAGAGTCTGGAGACACCGTGGAGAACGTTCTGCTGCCTGCAACATCCTCCAGCATGACCGGTTTGGCTGTGGGTCATTCATGGTGTGGGGTGGCATTTCTTTGGGGGGCCGCACAGCCCTCCATGTGCTCGCCAGAGGTAGCCTGATTAGGTACCGAGATGAGATCCTCAGACCCCTTGTGAGACCATATGCTGGTGTGGTTGGCCCTGGGTTCCTCCTAATGCAAGACAATGCTAGACCTCATGTGGCTGGAGTGTGTCAGCAGTTCCTGCAAGAGGAAGGCATTGATGCTATGGACTGGCCCGCCCGTTCCCCAGACCTGAATCCAATTGAGCACATCTGGGACATCATGTCTCGCTCCATCCACCAACGTCACGTTGCACCACAGACTGTCCAGGAGTTGGCGGATGCTTTAGTCCAGGTCTGGGAGGAGATCCCTCAGGAGACCATCCGCCACCTCATCAGGAGCATGCCCAGGCATTGTAGGGAGGTCATACAGGCACGTGGAGGCCACACACACTACTGAGCCTCATTTTTACTTGTTTTAAGGACATTACATCAAAGTTGGGTCAGCCTGTAGTGTGGTTTTCCACTTTAATTTTGAGTGTGACTCCAAATCCAGACCTCCATGGGTTGATAAATTTGATTTCCATTGATCATTTTTGTGTGATTTTGTTGTCAGCACATTCAACTATGTAAAGAAAAAAGTATTTAATAAGAATATTTCATTCATTCAGATCTAGGATGTGTTATTTTAGTGTTCCCTTTATTTTTTTGAGCAGTGTGTGTATATATATATATATATATTATGGTGGATTACACCTATGGTCTCTAGTTGCTGTGTGTGTAATGATGAGTGGTTGTCTCTGTCTTTCTGTCTCTCTGTCTCTTGCTTTTCTTTCATTCATGGTTTAGGGTTGTACACTGGTCATTCACTCTCTGACTCACTCATTGTTCCAGGTGTGTGTGTGTGTGTGTCAGTAGGACAGCTGGGAATTGTGTTAATGCATTGTAGATAAGCTGGGGCTCAAACGAGACTAAACCTTCTCCACAGTGCATTTCTACCTCACAATAACCGTCACGCTGCACGGTCAGCGGTCTCGTACGGCTTACTGTAGTATTAATAACCTCACTGACTGGTTACTGTCTCCATCTTCATTCAGCTCAGGTCTGGTCATAGGTCTAATAGGCCATTCAGCACTTAACATGACCCCTGTGTGTGTGTCAAGTTGTCAACAACACTGACTTGAGGTCAGACTGGATCTACTGTAAACTCTTAGAGAAGAAGTAGCTACCTAGAACCATAAGGGTTGTTCAACTGTCCCCATAGGAGAACGCTGTGAAAACCATTTTTGGGGGTTCCAAGTGGAACTTTTTTCACCACCAAAGGGTTCTTTCTGAAAAAATCTATACAGTAACATATGGGGATATATCATTTTTGACGATATATCGTGTCTTGTTGTTTTGACAATATCGCAAGATTGAACACATGTATTTTACCCCCAGTTCTGATCTTGTCTCATCGCTGTAACTCCCCAACAGGCTTGGGTGGCGAAGGTGGAGTCATGTGTGCTCTGAAGCATGACCCGCCTAACCACCCTTCTTAACACCCACAGTCCCTGTGGGACCTCCCGATCACGGTCGCTTGTAATACAGCCTGGGATCAAACCCGGGTCTGTAGAGACGCCACAACAAGCCACTACCTAACGGGTCAACAAGCCACTACCTAACGGGTCAACAAGCCACTACCTAACAGGTCAACAAGCCCGTTGCGATACATGCGATGCAGTGCCGTAGACTGCTGCCCCACTCAGGAAGCCCTCGTAGTATTATTTTAGCGCCAGCTGCCTCAACTCCAGTGTCCTTCCTTCAGAGCTTGTTCTCCATCTGTTTCAATACGGAGACATTTGGTTTTCATCACTTTCATTTCCATGACTGATTAAAAGTCATGTTCTCATGGCTCCCTCTTGTCCCTCTGCAGCAGACATGAGGTCTGAAATGAAATCACAGTAGCGAATCGAAATACATTTAGAATCGTGAGAATTGTAATACATATGGTATCAGGATAATACTGTATCGTGAGGTCCCTGGCGATTCCCAGCCCTACACACACACACACACACACACACACACACACACACACACACACACAGTGAGTCACTCACTCACTCAGTGACTGTGACACCTGCAGGGAGGGTTAACCAAAAGCCTCTTAGCTCCAACTCAAAGCTTGTTAAGGCAGAACCCTGAACCGGAAGCAACAGATGATGATGACAGTCACCTGCCACCAGTCCCTTTCACTGTCCTCCTGTCTGTCTGTCCTCCTGTCTTCCTGTCTGTCTTCCTGTCTGTCTGTATGTCCTCCTGGACCTGTTAGGTAGTGGCTGGTGGACCCGTTAGGTAGAGGCTGGTGGACCCGTTAGGTAGTGGCTTGTTGACCTGTTAGGTAGTGGCTTGTGGACCTGTTAGGTAGTGGCTTGTGGACCTGTTAGGTAGTGGCTTGTTGACCTGTTAGGTAGTGGCTTGTTGACCTGTTAGGTAGTGGCTTGTTGACCTGCTAGGTAGTGGCTTGTTGACCTGTTAGGTAGTGGCTTGTTGACCTGTTAGGTAGTGGCTGGTGGACCCGTTAGGTAGTGGCTTGTTGACCTGTTAGGTAGTGGCTTGTTGACCTGTTAGGTAGTGGCTTGTTGACCTGTTAGGTAGTGGCTGGTGGACCCGTTAGGTAGTGGCTTGTTGACCTGTTAGGTAGTGGCTTGTTGACCTGTTAGGTAGTGGCTTGTTGACCTGTTAGGTAGTGGCTTGTTGACCTGTTAGGTAGTGGCTTGTTGACCTGTTAGGTAGTGGCTTGTTGACCTGTTAGGTAGTGGCTTGTTGACCTGTTAGGTAGTGGCTTGTTGACCTGTTAGGTAGTGGCTGGTGGACCCGTTAGGTAGTGGCTTGTTGACCTGTTAGGTAGTGGCTTGTTGACCTGTTAGGTAGTGGCTGGTGGACCCTTTAGGTAGTGGCTTGTGGACCTGTTAGGTAGTGGCTTGTTGACCTGTTAGGTAGTGGCTTGTTGACCTGTTAGGTAGTGGCTTGTTGACCTGTTAGGTAGTGGCTTGTTGACGTGTTAGGTAGTGGCTTGTTGACCTGTTAGGTAGTGGCTTGTTGACCTGTTAGGTAGTGGCTTGTTGACCTGTTAGGTAGTGGCTTGTTGACCTGTTAGGTAGTGGCTGGTGGACCCGTTAGGTAGTGGCTTGTTGACCCGTTAGGTAGTGGCTGGTGGACCCGTCAGGTAGTGGCTTGTTGACCCGTCAGGTAGTGGCTTGTTGACCCGTTAGGTAGTGGCTGGTGGACCCGTCAGGTAGTGGCTTGTTGACCCGTCAGGTAGTGGCTTGTTGACCCGTCAGGTAGTGGCTGGTGGACCCGTTAGGTAGTGGCTGGTGGACCCCTCAGGTAGTGGCTGGTGGACCCGTCAGGTAGTGGCTGGTGGACCCGTCAGGTAGTGGCTGGTGGACCCGTCAGGTAGTGGCTGGTGGACCCGTCAGGTAGTGGCTGGTGGACCCGTCAGGTAGTGGCTGGTGGACCCGTCAGGTAGTGGCTGGTGGACCCGTCAGGTAGTGGCTGGTGGACCCGTCAGGTAGTGGCTGGTGGACCCGTCAGGTAGTGGCTGGTGGACCCGTCAGGTAGTGGCTGGTGGACCCGTCAGGTAGTGGCTGGTGGACCCGTCAGGTAGTGGCTGGTGGACCCGTTAGGTAGTGCTTGTGGAGTTTCTTTAAACTGGGTTAAGGATAGAGATATAATAGCATGTTATCATAGTGTTTAATAGCCGACTGACTGGTTAATAGAGGACATTATTAAACTGCGGTGTGTGGTGACCATGAACTGAGCTGTGGTGTAGTCACAACATACCATCTATAACTATTATTACTATACTACCATCACTACATACCATCTATAACTATTATTACTATACTACCATCACTACATACCATCTATAACTATTATTACTATACTACCATCACTACATACCATCTATAACTATTATTACTATACTACCATCACTACATACCATCTATAACTATTATTTCTATACTACCATCACTATATATCATCTATAACTAGTATTACTATACTACCATCACTACATACCATCTATAACTATTATTACTATACTACCATCACTACATACCATCTATAACTATTATTACTATATATCATCTATAACTATTATTACTATACCACCATCACTACATACCATCTATAACTATTATTACTATACTACCATCACTACATACCATCTATAACTATTATTACTATACTACCATCACTACATACCATCTATAACTATTATTACTATACTACCATCACTACATACCATCTATAACTATTATTACTATACTACCATCACTACATACCATCTATAACTATTATTACTATACCACCATCACTACATACCATCTATAACTATTATTACTATACTACCATCACTACATACCATCTATAACTATTATTACTATACTACCATCACTACATACCATCTATAACTATTATTACTATACTACCATCACTACATACCATCTATAACTATTATTACTATACTACCATCACTACATAGTATGCACAGTATGTAAACATGCAGTGTAATTGTCTATTTGAAAGGTCACACAAAAGCAATGATATCCTCACTTTGGTGGGTCACAACACGAGGAACAAAGCTCCCAGGCTCAGCCCTCCTGCCGTGTCTGTGTGGTTGCTACCAGCGACAGTAACTCACAGCTCTCAGAGCGACTGACTAATTTCATGTCGGGAAGCAACAAAACGAACAGCAAACCCTGTTTGTGATGCGTGGCAGCGCAGGAGGAACAGCGCAGGAGGAACAGCGCGGGGGAAAAACTATTGTTTTTGATAATATTTGCCCATTCTAAATGACACCCCCCCGTCGAGGGGAGATGTAGCATGGTTAGTTAGACTCCACAACTCTGCTGTGGTGTAGCCTGTACAGTACCGTTTACACATGGGAAGCTCTGTGGTTATTATATTACTAGTCATTTAAAAGACCAGGCCAAGTCGTGTCAAGACTGGGTTGTGTTGTGGTGTAGCCTGTACAGTACCGTTTACACATGGGAAGCTCTGTGGTGTAGCCTGTACAGTACCGTTTACACATGGGAAGCTCTGTGGTGTAGCCTGTACAGTACCGTTTACACATGGGAAGCTCTGTGGTTATTATATTACTAGTCATTTAAAAGACCAGGCCAAGTCGTGTCAAGACTGGGTTGTGTTGTGGTCAAGTTTGTTGTTCATTATTGGGGATTTCCCAGTTCCGTGTGTGTGTGTGTGTGTGTGTGTGTGTGTTTCCGTAAGTGGTTAGTCAGGGTGGTATTAGTCAATAGAGCCGGTGACGTGGTGAAGGTAATCCATGATCCTGGGTGTGTGATGTGATGCTCACTGTCAGTTCTGTGACGTCTCCTCTCTCTGAGGTCACTGGCCAGCAGATGGAAACTCACGGATTACATATATAAGACAGGACGCACACACACTTGGTCCGATTCACACACTGCTTCTAGGACAGAGGGAGAGGAGGAGGTCTGTAGAGAGAAAGAACAGAAACTGAGTCCAGCTCAGAGACAGAATAAAGGTTTGCGTAGCAGCCAATTCAAGCTGTGAGAGAGAGAGAGAGAAAGAAATAGAGAGCGAGAGAGAGAGAAAGAAATAGAGAGAGGGGTAAAGAGGAGTGGAACCTCTTCTTCAACTTCTCATTGACACATCCCTAGTGGTTCTCTGTTCCCCTGGTGAAGAGAAAGGAAATCGATTCCTCCGTGACTCGTTTTCTTGTAGTTTATTACTTAATTGATTGTGCCGGGACTGACCTCTGTGGGAGAATGACAATCCTCACGTCCTTAATGTGAGTATCCATCCCTAGGAAGAAGTGTGCGTGTGTGTGTGTGTGTGTGTGTGTGTGTGTGTGTGTGTGTGTGTGTGTGTGTGTGTGTGTGTGTGTTTGTGTGTGTGTGTGTGTGTGTGTGTGTGTGTGTGTGTGTTTGTGTGTGCTGCTGCTGCTGATTTTATCGACAATGTAGGATACCCAAGGACAACACAAATCGTCATATCTTATCTATCTGCTCCAATATCGTTGACACTCAAAAGCTGTGTTGTCTGTGGTAAAAGTAGATGATCTGGGGAACTAGAGTTTAGTACAATATCTTTGGTGTGAATGACACAGACGTTCTACCTGGACTCTAGAATGGTAGAGTCGCTATTGGCGCGTTCTAGAATCATCCAGAAATATGTCAAAGGACAAACAATAGGGGATTGTTTGACTGACACCGTCAGAGCCGTATATAGCTGGAGGCATCCTACGTGGGCTCTGGTCAGGCGTAGCTCGCTGTGTAGGGAATAGGGCGCCACTTAGACCCAACCCGTGTTCTCTGAAACGTACAGGCTAGACAGAGGATATCTGGCAGTACCATCTATGGTATGAGTCTTTGACCCAGATCAGGAGACTGGCCGGTGGGCCACACGCACACACACAGCCACACATAGAAATAGATTATTCTAATTTTATGGGCACACACAGCCACACACAGCCACACACAGCCACACATAGAAATAGATTATTCTAATTTTATGGGCACACACATACAGGTCATTGGCTCCTGGACATTTTTTGAATTGGTGACATGCAGCAGCTGGTCGTAGTAGGTGAGGTGTTGTTGCCAATAGAGATTACAGCTGGCCCGTGTACACCTGAACGACTGCTTCCCAAATGGCACCCTATTCCCTACATAGTGCACTACTTTGGACCAGAGCCCTATACGTAGTGCGCTATCTATGGTGGGGTGCCATTTGGGACAGACTTCTCTACCTGTCTATACTGTAGGTGGCTTGGTTAACGTCTTGTAATCACACGGACTAGGCTCGTCCCAACCCTGTGTGGGGGTCAGCAGTGGGCCTGCTGTATTTCTGTCTGTTAGTGTCAGGGAGGGTTTGTTTAGTGCAAGTCCTGTAACAGCTGATCCCAGGTCAGCGCTGCAACTCCCAGAGTCTTCCCAGGCGTATGTTTGGTGAGATGCCAGTGTGTAACCAGCATGTGGTTCCCGTTGTGTTTCAGCGTGCCCACTGTCCCAGTGAAGAACCTCAGTGGGAACAGCCCGGTCCACCCAGCGCTGGCCGGTATCACGGGGATCCTGATGAGCGCTGCGGGGTTCCCTGTGTGTCTCACCCGCCCACCCAAACTGGTGCTGCACCCCCCGCCCGTCAGCAAGAGGGACATCAAGCCCGTCCCCGGCCTGGGTCACTGCTGCCGCAAGACCACCAAGAAACAGGCCCGCAAAGGTACAATAGGACACACTATAAAACCAGCACTAATATATAGGCCTATACACACACACACACACACACAGTCACACACACAGACACCCCTATACACAAATTCATTACATTGTGTGGAAGATTTTTGCTCTACACACTCATATGTTCTCTCTCCTTCTCTCTCTCCTCCTGTCTCTCCTTATGTTTTCTCTCTCCTTTCTCTCTTCTCTTTCTCCTCCTTTCTCTCCTTATGTTTTCTCTCTCCTTTCTCTCTTCTCTCTCTCCTCCCCTTATGTTTTCTCTCCTCATCTCTCTCCTTATGTTTTCTCTCTCCTTTCTCTCCTTCTCTCTCTCCTCCTCTCTCTCCTTATGTTTTCTCTCTCCTTTCTCTCTTCTCTCTCTCCTCCTGTCTCTCCTTATGTTTTCTCTCTCCTTCTCTCTCTCCTCCTTTCTCTCCTTATGTTTTCTCTCTCCTCCTTTCTCTCCTTATGTTTTCTTTCTCCTTCTCTCTCTCCTCCTCTCTCTCCTTATGTTTTCTCTCTCCTTCTCTCTCTCCTCCTTTCTCTCCTTATGTTTTCTCTCCTTCTCTCTCTCCTCCTCTCTCTCCTTATGTTTCCTCTCTTCTCTCTCTCCTCCTTTCTCTCCTTATGTTTTCTCTCCTTCTCTCTCTCCTCCTCTCTCTCCTTATGTTTTCTCTCTCCTTCTCTCTCTCCTCCTTTCTCTCCTTATGTTTTCTCTCTCCTTCTCTCTCTCCTCCTTTCTCTCCTTATGTTTTCTCTCTCCTTCTCTCTCTCCTCCTTTCTCCCCTTATGTTTTCTCTCTCCTCCTCTCTCTCCTCCTTTCTCTCCTTATGTTTTCTCTCTCCTTCTCTCTCTCCTCCTTTCTCCCCTTATGTTTTCTCTCTCCTCCTCTCTCTCCTCCTTTCTCTCCTTATGTTTTCTCTCTCCTTCTCTCTCCTTATGTTTTCTCTCTCCTTATGTTTTCTCTCTCCTTCTCTCTCTCCTCCCCTTATGTTTTCTCTCTCCTTATGTTTTCTCTCTCCTTCTCTCTCTCCTCCTTTCTCTCCTTATGTTTTCTCTCTCCTTCTCTCTCTCCTCCTTTCTCTCCTTATGTTTTCTCTCTCCTTATGTTTTCTCTCTCCTTATGTTTTCTCTCTCCTTCTCTCTCTCCTCCTTTCTCCCCTTATGTTTTCTCTCTCCTTATGTTTTCTCTCTCCTTATGTTTTCTCTCTTCTCTCTCTCCTCCCCTTATGCTTTCTCTCTCCTTTCTCTCCTTCTCTCTCTCCTCCTCTTTCTCCTTATGTTTTCTCTCTCCTTCTCTTTCTCCTCCTGTCTCTCCTCTCTCCAGGTAAGACAACAGAGGAGGTGGTGAAGCAGTATCTTCAGAAAGTCAGGATAGCACCAGAGGAGGTGAGACCTGTTCTCTCCAGTCATTGGTTAAGTCTGAAATGACACCCTATGCCCTATAAAGTGCCATACGTTTCACCAGGGCCCATAGGGTGTCATTTGGGACGGGTCTATTATCATCACAACACATTATCTGTTGAAGGAAATGTGGATAGCCAAGTACATATTTAAAGAAAGACCTGCACGCTGCTCTGGCCTGTAACACTTTCATTGATTAACGTTACCTATTGGCCAGCTAGCCTTCGTCAGCGCTTTCAAGAATTTTATTGAATGATTCCCACTCACCTGCAACAAGCTGATTCAGCTGTGTGGGTGCTTTTCCTATTTTGGATAGCTAAGTACTTACAAGTTGGCTAAAGGATCCCTCCTATCCTCTCCTCTCCTCAGAACTGTACCATCTGTATGGAGGCCCTCGGGGGGGTGTCAGGCTACAAGGGTGGTGACTTCATAGGTCGCCTGGCCCAGTGTGGGCACCAGTACCACCTCCAGTGCCTGGTGGCCATGTACAACAACGGCAACAAAGATGGCAGCCTGCAGTGCCCCACCTGCAAAACCATCTACGGCGTGAAGACGGGCAACCAGCCGCCCGGGAAGATGGAGTACCACGTCATCCCCCACTCGCTGCCTGGCCACCACGACTGCAAGACCATCCGCATCATCTACAACGTCCTGCCTGGCACCCAGGGCCCAGAGCACCCCAACCCAGGCAAGCCCTTTACAGCCAGAGGGTTCCCGCGTCACTGCTACCTCCCAGACAGCGAGAAGGGACGCAAGGTAAGAACCTACGCTTTGACATATTCCATTGTAGCAGATACTGTTGTCCAGTACAACTCAAAGCTTTCTGGATTTTAGCCCAATCTTTGTCCTTTATAAACCCGGGACGTTTTCCCTTGAAGTTGTATCGAGGAAACTCTGAAAGTTGAAATTATGAATCCGTCTCTAACCATCTCACCTCCTTTTCCCTCCACCTCCTCTCCCTCCACCTCCTCTCCCTCCACCTCCTCTCCCTGCACGTCCTCTCCCTCTCTCCCTCCACCTTCTCTCCCTCCACCTTCTCTCCCTCCACCTTCTCTCCCTCCACCTCCTCTCCCTCTCTCCCTCCACCTCCTCTCCCTCCACCTCCTCTCCCTCCACCTCCTCTCCCTCCACCTCCTCTCCCTCCACGTCCTCTCCCTCTCTCCCTCCACCTTCTCTCCCTCCACCTTCTCTCCCTCCACCTCCTCGCCCTCTCTCCCTCCACCTTCTCTCCCTCCACCTTCTCTCCCTCCACCTTCTCTCACTCCACCTTCTCTCCCTCTCTCCCTCCACCTTTTCTCCCTCTACCTCCTCTCCCTCTACCTCCTCTCCCTCCACCTTCTCTCCCTCCACCTTCTCTCCCTCCACCTTCTCTCTCTCTCCCTCTCTCCCTCCACCTTCTCTCCCTCCACCTTCTCTCTCCACGTCCTCTCTCTCCACGTCCTCTCTCTCCACGTCCTCTCTCTCCACGTCCTCTTCCTCCACGTCCTCTCCCTCCACGTCCTCTCCCTCCACGTCCTCTCCCTCCACGTCCTCTCCCTCCACGTCCTCTCCCTCCACGTCCTCTCCCTCCACGTCCTCTCCCTCCACGTCCTCTCCCTCCACCTTCTTTCCCTCTAACTTCTCTCCCTCTACCTTCTCTCCCTCTACCTTCTCTCCCTCTACCTTCTCTCCCTCTACCTTCTCTCCCTCTACCTTCTCTCCCTCCACGTCCTCTCCCTTTACCTCCTCTCTCTCCACCTCCTCTCCCTCCACATCCTCGCTCTCTCTCTCCCCCAGGTACTCAGACTCCTGCTGACCGCGTGGGACCGGCGCCTGGTCTTCTCAGTGGGCACGTCCAGCACCACAGGCGAGTTGGAAACGGTCATCTGGAACGAGGTGCACCACAAGACGGAATTTGGCTCCAACCTCACGGGCCACGGCTACCCCGACCCTAGCCATCTAGACAACGTCCTGGATGAACTGAAAGCACAGGGCATCACCGAGGAAGAGGAGCAATGATAGGAGGAGGAGACAGGACGATTAATTAATTCAGACTCTACCAGCACTTAAATGGGGTGGCGGTTTGGTGTAGAGGGGAAAGGTCCAATTACACTTTGGAAGATTCTCTGAAGATGCTGATTGATTGGAGGGTCCTAGAGGTTTGGGAAATCACACAAGCACACAGTGGAGTGTTAGGGTGTTTGTTTGAGTGATGGCACAGGAGCGAGGGAACGAGAGAGAGAAATAGGCTCAGGCTTTGTTTAGATTTGACTGTGGTCAAAATGATGACTACACTGGTATAGTTAGGTACTAGCTAAATAAATTACAAAGAGTTGAGAGACGGTACCAAGTTATTTACTAACTAATTTACACTACTAAAAGAGAGCGAGAGAGAGAGAGAGAGAGGGAGAGAGAGAGAAAAGGATAGAAGAGATCAAGAGACTGAGGGAGAGAAAGGACAAAGATTGAGAGATGTGAAAGGGAGGGGGAAGGGTATTAAGAAAGGAGGAAGAGAATAGAGCGAGCAAACGAGAGAGAAGATGGCAAGAGAATGTAGCTAGTATTAAATAGGAGTAGGGTAAATTAACTTAGAAATGGTACTACTTTAGCAGAGACACAGGAAGAGAGTGAGAAAGAAAAGAGGGAGAGAGAGAGAGGGGAGGGAGAGAGAGACAGACAGACAGACGTGCCTATAGTAACCACCTGCTTGAGTTTGATTATCAAGTGGCTTGTGCCCGTTGTGACTGTTTATGTGTAGTCAGACACCACCTAGTGGCCACTCTACTGAAAATACATTCAAAACACTGAATGTGACGAACAAAACAAACAAATCACACATTTCTTTTTATAATGATACTCCGCTTATATTTGTATAATGAATGCATTGTCGTTATTGTCTTCATGTAACATCGTCATGCGTCATACCTCTTTACATATATTTCAAAATGTTATTTTATACTCTGAATGATTTGAAGTCGTGGATGTTGTATGTTATGATACGATGACAGTTAGCCCAGAAGATATATATGGTACTACCCATAAAACAACCTTGATGGGTACTGGGAATGACTTCTTTCCCTTCCTTTCCAATTCAGATAGTTGTTGATTCTGAACCGATGTCTTGCTGTTTGTACTGTATGTACCCGTTGTATGTATGGAAAAGGGGGACATGTCAATAAATCGAGTGCTGCTTACTTTTATAAAGGAGACGAGCATTTGAGATTCCCTGGGAAGACGCACTTGAGAAATGGGCCATGATATGAGCCTCCAGTGTTTGAAACCAGGTGAGAAGACACCAGGAACCCAGAACTTAAAGATTGGACAGGTTGTGGTGTGTTGGTGGGTGAGGAGGGAGTCCGATAAAGAACATAATAGCCTGTGAAGAAGAACTGAGTTTTATCATTGCATTAATGACCAGACTAAAACCAATAAATACCTCACTATTAAACAAACAACATCCGTAGCATATCCACACTGTAACGGATATACAAAATGTCTGCCTCCATTTCATTGGCTGGATAGGCTTCAATGCAACTGATTGGGTGGGCAGTGTAATGCCATTCTTGTGTAGAATGTCGTTAGAAGGCGTCTACCTCCTGCCGGCAAACAGTGTCTTTGGTCTTGTTCCTTATGGAGACCCTGTGCATCACCGGCCACTACGCCTGTCCGGTCTCAGAGTTGGGTCTATGAAGGACCTATTTATAAGGATGTTGTGTGTGTGTGTGTGTGTGTGTGTGTGTGAGCTCATGCATATAACGTATGCATGCCTTTATACATGACATGCGTTTTAATGTGTACTGTTTGTACATCAACGTGTTTTGAGGTATGATTCTGTTACTAAACAGCTGGTCGTTTTTACCCCATTAATATCATGATCCGCTTTTCTGTTCTTTCTTTCTTTCTTTTAAATTGTCTGTTAACACATTATTATTATTTAAATTAAACAAGTTAACAGTTGTCTTGATCAAATGGTATATCCAGCTCTTTCTCATTTTGTACGTAAGTGTTGTTAGTGTTTGTCATCTTTCTTACGGTTGAGTTGACAACAGACAGGACTTTTTTTTTATCCACGGTGTACAGAAGGTCTGTATACTACGTGTATTTTCATTGTGAAAAGGAATTTGAAGGTAGACTTTTTCTGACTGTAATGTAATGTACTTTCACACCAAGCCACTAAGGGTGGCCTTCCCTCCTCCTGGAGACCTACTGCAGGTGGAGGCTTTTGTTCCAGCTCTGCTTTACCGTTGCCTGGCGACTCATCCTGAATTGAATTCTGCTTCTCTATCGATCACTCCACAGGGCAGGGATGGGCAACTCCAGTCCTCTGGGTCCGTCCCTCACAAACACAGCTGATTAAGCTGATTGAGATGTAAACTGAAGATGGATTATTTGCGGCTTATTGGACTGTGTTAGCTGGGGCTAGGGAGAAAACCAAAACGTGCACCCCTTGGGGTCTCGAGTTTGGGAAATGCTGGTCTAGGCCCAACCCATCTCAATCTACTAACATTCTGCTCATCGGGGAACCTTGATTAGCGGAATCAGGTGTGGTATAGCAGGGCTGGAACAAAAGCCTGCACCCCCAGCCTTTCAGGGGGAGGGTTTGCCACCCCATCCCTATGTCCCCTTTCCCCATTCAGATGACCCAGTTGTTCATCCTCGACTACAACCTCAAGTGTCTTTTGATGTGTACAGTCTTCACACAGCATCCCTTCATCGTTGTCCAATTGTTCATTTGAGGGGAACATGAGAGGTGTTTTACCTCATTCTTGGTGAAGAGGTTGGGAAGGGTGCTGGGTGTAGTGAATAAAAAGTGATGCATTAAAAAAATATGTAGGTACACCAAAAACAATTGCTGGAATACGAATGATTAATACAAATAAAGAATCGAATGAAGAGTTGTTTGTTTTTTATTTGATTTCCTGTTCTGAAATATAAGCTGACTGACCACTGGTTTGATCAGACAGAGAACCCCTCTATTTGCCACAGTAGGTTATGAACTGGCTGCAGCCCAAAACGGAAAGTGGATTGTTCTTCTACTTCCCTCCATGTCTGAACTCCCGCTCAAAGCCTTGCGTTCAACTGACGAATGAATGTCTTTTAAACCTAGAAGTTGACCTCTTTACTTTCACGGTATGACGCTCAAAATAGATCTAATATATTTACTGTGTATTGCAATGTAGTTGTCGCCATATCAAGCCCGGGTACTTTATTGCGAAATAGTGGAGTTAACGTGGTTGATCGCTACAGTATCTAGCTAACAGCAGGCCGGCGGTCAGATGTCAAAGCTGTGGCTAGCTAAAGTAGCTGACATTAGTTCCAGAGAGCCTACTATTGCAAATAGCTGCCAAAAACAACTGACTGGTTATATATGAGCTACAACAATTATGTAGATACAAAATACTTTTGTCTACTACATTTTGTGGTAACATGCTCTACCACAATAATCCAATGTGCACGCGCGTCCCCTATTACCTATTGCTGGATTTACACTCCCATTCCACCAGGAACAGTCTATCGAGCATTACATATAGTGAAGTTAAAAAAAACGAACGATATGTTGGTGTTTTTTTCTATTTTATTAAGATCCCCAATATGAATTGATTTTAAATTTAGATCAGATCAGGGAAAAGCCTGGCTAGCTCAGTCGGTAGAGCATGAGACTCTAGTTTTGCTGCTGGCATTATTACCAGTGTTCTTTGCGTTAGATATACTAAGGATAAAGAATGACTTACTAATGTACACTAATCTGGATATTGATAGTGCTTCTTCAAACAGTGAGTTCTGCATATCAATGATGATATTGATGACTCATAAAATAGCAGTACTTTTGTGCCCTATAGCAACACTTTGTTTGTACTAGTCAATATGCCCAGCCAGTCCAGAAACAACCCATAGCACCATATCAACCCATTAAAATAGTGGTAGTCAAAGTTGGGGTCGTGACCCCAGTGGGGTGGGATGGGGCCGCAATAAATTATTGGGGAAAAAATTGGGGTTCCAAGAAATTCTAGCAGCAGAAATGGGTCGGTCCCCCCTGAAAACTTTTGAATAAAACTGATTTAAAATAACTCCTAGCGCCAGAACTATCCTTTAAGATCTACTCAAATGTGTTGGCTACGGAGTAAGGGCTAGGGCTTGTTTTTGGGATGGGACCCATAGGTTCCATGTAGCTTTGAAAATGATTTCTGCAGGACATTAAACATACAGTAACTTTACCATTTCATATTGTGAACCGATTCATAAACTTTATCCTTCCCTGGTGGTCTAGTGGTTAGGCATTGTCAGTCTCACCACTGTAGCCAGGGTTTGATTCCCGATCAGGAAACTAGTATTTTGCTCCTTGTTTACTGATGCAACCTGTCACAATGAATTTAGTCGGTTATCACACATACTGTATGTACCACTTCAAATTGCAAACCGATTTGCCCTGCAGTGTCCTTCCCTGGTGTTCTAGTGGTTCACCAGTCCCTCCTGCAGAAAAGCACCAACACAACATGAAATTGCCACCCCCGTCCTTCACGGTTGGGATGGTGTTCCTTGGCTTGCAAACCTCCCCCTTTTTCCTCCAAACATAACAGTGGTCATTATGGCCAAACAGTTCTGTTTTTCTTTCATCAGACCAGAGGACATTTCTCCAAAAACTAGGGTCTTTGTCCCCAAACTGTAGTCTGGCTTCTTTTCTGGCGGTTTTGCAGCAGTAGCTTTTTCCTTGCTAATCAGCCTTTCAGGTTATGTCGATATAGGACTAATTTACCTGTGGATATACAGTGCCTTGCGAAAGTATTCGGCCCCCTTGAACTTTGCGACCTTTTGCCACATTTCAGGCTTCAAACATAAAGATATAAAACTGTATTTTTTTGTGAAGAATCAACAACAAGTGGGACACAATCATGAAGTGGAACGACATTTATTGGATATTTCAAACTTTTTTAACAAATCAAAAACTGAAAAATTGGGCGTGCAAAATTATTCAGCCCCTTTACTTTCAGTGCAGCAAACTCTCTTCAGAAGTTCAGTGAGGATCTCTGAATGATCCAATGTTGACCTAAATGACTAATGATGATAAATACAATCCACCTGTGTGTAATCAAGTCTCCGTATAAATGCACCTGCACTGTGATAGTCTCAGAGGTCCGTTAAAAGCGCAGAGAGCATCATGAAGAACAAGGAACACACCAGGCAGGTCCGAGATACTGCTGTGAAGAAGTTTAAAGCCGGATTTGGATACAAAAAGATTTCCCAAGCTTTAAACATCCCAAGGAGCACTGTGCAAGCGATAATATTGAAATGGAAGGAGTATCAGACCACTGCAAATCTACCAAGACCTGGCCGTCCCTCTAAACTTTCAGCTCATACAAGGAGAAGACTGATCAGAGATGCAGCCAAGAGGCCCATGATCACTCTGGATGAACTGCAGAGATCTACAGCTGAGGTGGGAGACTCTGTCCATAGGACAACAATTAGTCGTATATTGCACAAATCTGGCCTTTATGGAAGAGTGGCAAGAAGAAAGCCATTTCTTAAAGATATCCATAAAAAGTGTCGTTTAAAGTTTGCCACAAGCCACCTGGGAGACACACCAAACATGTGGAAGAAGGTGCTCTGGTCAGATGAAACCAAAATGGAACTTTTTGGCAACAATGCAAAACGTTATGTTTGGCGTAAAAGCAACACAGCTCATCACCCTGAACACACCATCCCCACTGTCAAACATGGTGGTGGCAGCATCATGGTTTGGGCCTGCTTTTCTTCAGCAGGGACAGGGAAGATGGTTAAAATTGATGGGAAGATGGATGGAGCCAAATACAGGACCATTCTGGAAGAAAACCTGATGGAGTCTGCAAAAGACCTGAGACTGGGACGGAGATTTGTCTTCCAACAAGACAATGATCCAAAACATAAAGCAAAATCTACAATGGAATGGTTCAAAAATAAACATATCCAGGTGTTAGAATGGCCAAGTCAAAGTCCAGACCTGAATCCAATCGAGAATCTGTGGGAATAACTGAAAGCTGCTGTTCACAAATGCTCTCCATCCAACCTCACTGAGCTCGAGCTGTTTTGCAAGGAGGAATGGGAAAACATTTCAATCTCTCGATGTGCAAAACTGATAGAGACATACCCCAAGCGACTTACAGCTGTAATCGCAGCAAAAGGTGGTGCTACAAAGTATTAACTTAAGGGGGCTGAATCATTTTGCACTCCCAATTTTTCAGTTTTTGATTTGTTAAAAAAGTTTGAAATATCCAATAAATGTCGTTCCACTTCATGATTGTGTCCCACTTCTTGTTGATTCTTCACAAAAACATACAGTTTTATATCTTTATGTTTGAAGCCTGAAATGTGGCAAAAGGTCGCAAAGTTCAAGGGGGCCGAATACTTTCGCAAGGCACTGTAGATACTTTTGTGACTGTTTCCTCCAGGATCTTCGCAAGGTCCTTTGCTGTTGTTCTGGGATTGATTTGCACTTTTCGACCCAAAGTACGTTCATCTCTAGGAGACAGAGCGCGTCTCCTTCCTGAGCGGAATGACGCCTGCCTGGTCCCATTCTGTTTCTACTTGCGTACTATTGTTTGTACAGATGAACGTGGGAACTTCAGGGGTTTGGAAATTGCTTTGGAGCAGTAGCTTCTTCCTCGCTGAGCGGCCTTTCAGGTTATGTCGATATAGGACTCGTTTGCCTGTGGATATAGATGCTTTTGTGCCTGTTTCCTCCAGCATCTTCACAAGGTCCTTTGCTTTTGTTCTGGGATTGATTTGCACTTTTCGACCCAAAGTACGTTCATCTCTAGGAGACAGAACGAGTCTCCTTCCTGAGCGGTATGACTCCTGCGTGGTCCCATGGTGTTTATACTTGCGTACTATTGTTTCTACAGATGAACAAGGTACCTTCAGGCGTTTGGAAATTGCTCCCAAGGATGAACCATACTTGTGGAGGTCCACATTTTTTTCTGAGGTCTTGGTTGATTTCTTTTGGTTTTCCCATGGAGTCAAGCAAAGAGGCACTGTAATTGAAGGTAGGCCTTGAAATACATCTACAGGTACACCTCCAATTGACTCAAATGATGTCAATTAGCCTATCAGAAGCTTCTAAAGCCATGACATACCTTAAGGGAACATTTTGACATTCGCCATATGGTTAGTGAGAAAGTCCACATTGCAAATGTACGGTCCCTTACTAGACGTCCGACAACGTTTCTAAAATTCGTGGACGGCGTCGGGCCGTGCAGCAGGGCTGGATCTTCTGGGAAGTCATCAAACGAAATCTCTCAGACATTCGGTTTCCTCTTGCACTTAGCCATCCCGGATCCGGGATCGTGAATACAGCCTCAAGCTCATTACCATAACATTTTTTACCACAACATTTTCACAAAAACCAGAAAAGCATTCAAATAAAATAATTTACCTTTGAAGAACTTCAGATGTTTTCAATGAGGAGACTCTGTTAGATAGCAAATGTTCAGTTTTTCCTGAAAGATTATTTGTTTAGGAGAAATCGCTCCGTTTGGTGCGTCACGTTTGGCTACCAAACTTAACTCCATAATATCGACTGAAACATGGCAAACGTTGTTTAGAACCAATCCTCAAGGTGTTTTTCACAGATCTCTTCGATGATATATCGTTCGTGGAAGTGTGCCTGCTGTTCTGAATCCCAGGAGAAAATGCCTGCAGCTGAAGATTACGCACCAATTTAGACAAAGGACACGGGGCGGACCCCTGGAAAATGTAGTCTCTTATGGCCAATCTTCCAATGATATGCCTACAAATACGTCACAATGCTGCAGACATCTTGAAGAAACGACAGAAAGGGCAGGCTCGTTCCTGGTGCATTCACAGCCATATAAGAAGACAATGGAAAACAGAGCCTCAGAAATTCTGCTCATTTCCTGTTTGAAGTTTCATCTTGGTTTCGCCTGTAGCATGAGTTCTGTGGCACTCACAGATAATATCTTTGCAGTTTTGGAAACGTCAAACTGTTTTCTTTCCAAAGCTGTCAATTATATGCATAGTCGAGCATCTTTTCGTGACAAAATATTGCGCTTAAAACGGGCACGTTTTTTTATCCAATAATGAAATAGCGCCCCCATAGATTCAACAGGTTAATAAAATTTTCAAATGTTGGTCATTTTTCCGCTGTCCCGGTAAATCCCACAAGAGGGCAGATGGAATCATATTGCAAATGTACAAAACATCACCAATCACAACGGAGCCTTTTCCCCTAAACGGAAAAAAGTTGTTTTTTTAAGTTACAGATCCAGTTGCAACATGTTCATACGAATATTTTTAAAGTGTGCTTCGAAGCTCTGCGAGATTTCTGTGATTTTTTGTGATTTTCTGAAATAACACACACTCACTAAACCCTCCGTAAATAAGTCCGTTCTTAACGTAAAGACTTAAAACTCAATATTCTATAAGTGCCTACCCAAAGGAGGATATGTGTTCACTTTCAGCTACCTGTGTCAACCGGAAGTGCCTTAAAATGGTGTCATAGGTTCTGTTTCAAAGGGTCTGAGCTCATAATGAAGCCTGGCCCTAAATTGCAAGTGCTTTTGGGTGACAGCGAGAGAACAGTTAGGGTTAGAAGCACAATTCGACCTCAGGAACATTCCTGAGGTCCTCCCGATCTGTGCAAGCCCAACCTTGACCGTGTGGCATTAACCCTTAAAAGTTAAAATAAGGTGTTTACATTAAACCGTTTTCAATGACTTCTCTCCTCGTAGGAATACATTGCCTGCTCCCCTAATTCAACCTGAAGCCTATGTGGGATATAAATGTCTTATGAACCTGTCTTCGATGACAATCAATCAGGCCACTATGAGGTCTACCTTTGTTGATTCTAAGCTTCCTGGAGCAGCCGGAAGTGGTTAAATTCACCCAAAAGTTATTTTGATGTACAAAACCTGCAAATGTGAAAATGACTGCATTCAACCCTGTGTAGATCAGTCAATTCTTAACATAAAGACTTTAAACTTGTCAGGACCAGGTTACGAACTCAGGTCTCCAGTGTGAGAAACAGTCACTTAGCAAACTGAGCCACTAATAGTCGGCAAAACCCAGAAGATGAGGCAGACACAGCAGTACTTGAGACGGTGTTTTAATAAAGTAAAAAGTAAGGTTCTTCAGGCAAAAATATAAATCCACAACGTCAAAAGTAATAGCAAGAGAAAAAGGTAATCCTCTAAGTCAAAATGTAAATCCACAAGGTGGTAGGTACAGCAGGGAAAAAGCCTCAAAAGATAATCAAAAATAAATAAACGAGAACAAAAACAGAATACCACAAGAGAGTCCAACTGGAGTAACAAATGTTCACAGCATCGCTGTGGCTGGGTGCTAACATTCAAACACAGAGCAAAGAACTGAGGAAAACTAAGGGTTTAAATACATTCAAGTGAAACGAGGCACAGGTGCAAATAATAACTGGAAACAAGGGAAAACAAAAGGGTCAAAAAAGCACAATGCGGGCATCTACTGGCCAAAACCGGAACAATCCTGGCCAAATCCTGACAGAATCCCCCCCCCTAGGAACGGCTCCTGACGTTCCTACCAGCTTTCTCGGGGTGGAGGGCCCTGAACTGTCGAATGAGGTCAGGGTCCAGTATGTCTTTGGCAGGAACCCAGGAGCGCTTCTTGGGACCGTAGCCTTCCCAGTCCACCAGATACTGCCAGGACCGCTGCACCCGGCGGGAATCCATTATCCAATGGATGGTATAAGCCGGCTGGCCTCCGATAACACGGGGCGGAGGGGGAGGTCTGCCTGCCGGGACAAGGGGAGAAAAAATAACAGGTTTTAATAAGGAAATGTGAAACGTGGGATTAATCTTAAGGGATCTGGTTAAGTGCAGGCGATATGTAACGGGGTTTACTCTCCTGGCAACCTTAATGGGACCAATGTATTTCTGTGACAGCTTGCGAGACTCCACCCGTAGCGGTACATTTTTTGTGGAGAGCCAGACTCTCTGGCTGGGGCGCAGGGTAGGCCCGGGACAGCAATGTCTGTTGGCTTGTCGTTGGTACCGCTGTGAGGCACGCAGAAGATTAAGACGGGTCTTCCTCCACGTAAGCCGACAGCGTCTGATGAACTTCAAAGCTGAAGGCACTCCGACTTCTGCCTCCTGGTCCGGGAACAATGGAGGGGTATAGCCAAACTGACTCTCGTGCGGGGACATACCAGTGGAGGAGGAGCGCAAGGTGTTGTGCGCGTACTCGGCCCAAACAATGAAGGACGACCATGTGGACGGGTTGTTGGAGGCCATACATCTGAGGGCGGTTTCCAGCTCTTGATTCATCCTCTCGGTTTGGCCGCTGGACTCCGGGTGGTACCCTGAAGATAGACTGGCAGTGGCCCCTATGAGTTGGCAGAAGGCCTTCCAAAACCTTGAGGCGAACTGGGGACCTCTGTCGGAAACCATATCTTGAGGAATGCCGAAGACTCGGAACACATGGTTAATTACCAACTCAGCCGTTTCCTTGGCAGAAGGTAACTTAGTCAAGGGGGCGAACCTGGCCACCTTAGAAAACCTGTCAATGATGACTAGGATAGTAGTATTACCATGGGACGGAGGAAGGCCAGTAATAAAATCCAACGAGATATGGGACCAGGAACGGTGGGGAATAGATAAAGGGTGAAGGAGTCCTTGAGGGCGGAGGAGAGAAGATTTGCCCTGGCAGCACACGGGACAGGCCTTGACGAAAGTGGCAATGTCTTCTTTTATGGTGGGCCACCAGAACATTCGCTGGATGAACTCCAAGGTGCGACCTACGCCCGGGTGGCAGGTGAGGCGAGAGGAGTGCCCCCACAGAAGGACCTGGGTCCTCGCTGCCTTGGGGACAAACAACCGATTGGCAGGACCTCCTTTCAGACCCAGTTCGATAGCTTGAGTTCATCTCACGGTATCCTCAACTTGCCACGAGATCGGGGCCACGATCTTAGCGGCAGGAAGGACAGGCATGTCAGTATCTTCTCGAATGGCAGGAGCGTAGACTCGGGACAAGGCGTCCGGTTTGAGATTCTTTGACCGGGCCGATAGGTAAGGATAAACTGGAGTCGATTGAAGAAAAGAGACCATTGAGCTTGTCTGGAGTTCAACCGCTTCGACTGCTGGATATACTCCAGATTTTTGTGGTCCGTAAGCACTTGAAACAGTTGAGAAGCCCCCTCGAGCCAGTGTCTCCATTCCTTCAATGCCATTTTAACCGCTAGGAGTTCACGATCCGCCACATCGTAGTTCCTCTCGGCCGGGGTAAGCCGGTATGAGAAGAAGGCGCAACGGTGGAGCTTCTTGTCTTTACCCCTCTGCGACAGAACAGCTCCAACACCAACCTCTGATGCGTCTACCTCCACCACAAATGGTTAATCCGCAGTCGGTAGTATCAGGATGGGAGCAGAGAGGATGCACTGCTTGAGTGCTTGGAAGGCCGTCTCAGCTTCTTTTCCCCACAGAAACCTTGCGTTGCCACCCTTGGTTAAAGCTGAGAGAGGGGCTGCCACCAAGCTGAAGTTCTTGATGAACTTGCGGTAAAAGTTTGTGAAGCCCAGGAAACGCTGAACTTCCTTAACGGACTTGGGGGTGGGTCAATCCGCTACCGCCACTACCTTCCAGGAGTCCATTTGGACTTGACCGGGTTCCACTACAAATCCCAGGAATTATACTCGGGAGGAATGGAATTCACATTTTTTTCGGCTTAAAGTACAAATGGCTGTCTAGGAGGCGTTTGAGTACTTGTCTGACATGCTATGTGTGTTCTTGAAGGGAGCTCGAAAAGATGAGGATGTCATCCAAGTAAACGAAAACAAAGATGTTAAGCATATCCCTAAGCACATCGTTTATGAGCGCTTGGAACACAGCCGGGGCGTTGGTCAGGTTCTTCGGCTTCCCAGGCATCCCCCTTTTTGATATAGGACTCGTTTGCCTGTGGATATAGACCATTTTGTACCTGTTTCCTCCAGCATCTTCACAAGGTCCTTTGCTGTTGTTCTGGGATGGATTTGCACTTTTCGACCCAAAGTACGTTCATCTCTAGGAGACAGAACGCGTCTCCTTCCTGAGCGGTATGACTCCTGCGTGGTCCCATGGTGTTTATACTTGCGTACTATTGTTTCTACAGATGAGCGAGGTACCTTCAGGCGTTTGGAAATTGCTCCCAAGGATGAACCAGATTTGTGGAGGTCTACATTTTTTTTCTGAGGTCTTGGCTGATTTCCTTTGGTTTTCCCATGGAGTCAAGCAAAGAGGCACTGAGTTTGAAGGTAGGCCTTGAAATACATCTACAGGTACACCTCCAATTGACTCAAAGGATGTCAATTAGCCTATCAGAAGCTTCTAAGCTTCTAAGCCATGACATCATTTTCGGGAATTTTCCAAACTGTTTAAAGGCACAGCCAACTTAGTGTATGTAAACTTCTGACCCACTGGATTTGTGATACACTGAATTATAAGTGAAATAATCGGTCTGTAAACAATTGTTGGAAAAATTACTTGTGTCATGCACAAAGTAGATGTCCTATCCGACTGCCAAAACTATAGTTTGTTAACAAGAAATGTGTGGAGGGGTTGACAAACAGGTTTTAATGACTCCAGCCTAAGTGGCTGGAAACTTACGACTTCAACTGTATGTACCAGCTCACACTGGGAACCGATTTTCACTCTAGTACCCTTCCCTGGTGGTCTAGTGGTTAGGATTCGGCGCTCTCACCGCCGCGGCCCGGGTTTGATTCCCGGTCAGGGAACTACTCTTTTGCTACATGTTTACTTGTGCAACCTGTCACTATGAATATGGAAGGTTATCGCACATATGTACCAGCTCACACTGGGAACCAATTTGCACTGTAGGACCCTTCCCTGGTGGTCTAGTGGTTAGGATTCGGCGCTCTCACCGCCGCGGCCCGGGTTTGATTCCCGGTCAGGGAACTACTCTTTTGCTACATGTTTACTTGTGCAACCTGTCACTATTAATATGGAAGGTTATCGCACATATGTACCACTTCAAATTGCAAACTGATTTGCCCTGCAGTGTCCTTCCCAGGTGTTCTAGTGGTGCACCAGACCCTCCTGCAGCAAAGCACCCCCACAACATGATGCTGTGCTTCACGGTTGGGATGTGTTCTTCGGCTTGCGAGCCTCCCCCTGTTCGATATAGGACTCGTTTGCCTGTGGATATAGACCATTTTGTACCTGTTTCCTCCAGCATCTTCACAAGGTCCTTTGCTGTTGTTCTGGGATGGATTTGCACTTTTCGACCCAAAGTACGTTCATCTCTAGGAGACAGAACGAGTCTCCTTCCTGAGCGGTATGACTCCTGCGTGGTCCCATGGTGTTTATACTTGCGTACTATTGTTTCTACAGATGAGCGAGGTACCTTCAGGCGTTTGGAAATTGCTCCCAAGGATGAACCAGATTTGTGGAGGTCTACATTTTTTTTCTGAGGTCTTGGCTGATTTCCTTTGGTTTTCCCATGGAGTCAAGCAAAGAGGCACTGAGTTTGAAGGTAGGCCTTGAAATACATCTACAGGTACACCTCCAATTGACTCAAAGGATGTCAATTAACCTATCAGAAGCTTCTAAGCTTCTAAGCCATGACATCATTTTCGGGAATTTTCCAAACTGTTTAAAGGCACAGCCAACTTAGTGTATGTAAACTTCTGACCCACTGGATTTGTGATACACTGAATTATAAGTGAAATAATCGGTCTGTAAACAATTGTTGGAAAAATTACTTGTGTCATGCACAAAGTAGATGTCCTAACCGACTGCCAAAACTATAGTTTGTTAACAAGAAATGTGTGGAGGGGTTGACAAACAGGTTTTAATGACTCCAGCCTAAGTGGATGGAAACTTACGACTTCAACTGTATGTACCAGCTCACACTGGGAACCGATTTTCACTCTAGTACCCTTCCCTGGTGGTCTAGTGGTTGGGATTCGGCGCTCTCACCGCCGCGGCCCGGGTTCGATTCCCGGTCAGGGAACTACTCTTTTGCTACATGTTTACTTGTTCAACCTGTCACTATGAATTTGGAAGGTTATCGCACATATATACCAGCTCACACTGGGAACCAATTTGCACTGTAGGACCCTTCCCTGGTGGTCTAGTGGTTAGGATTCGGCGCTCTCACCGCCGCGGCCTGGGTTCGATTCCCGGTCAGGGAAATAGTCTATGCTCCTTGTTTACTTGTGCAACCTGTCACTATGAATTTAGTAGGTTGTCGCACATATGTACCACTTCAAATTGCAAACTGATTTGCCCTGCAGTGTCCTTCCAAGGTGTTCTAGTGGTGCACCAGACCCTCCTGCAGCAAAGCACCCCCACAACATGATGCTGTGCTTCACGGTTGGGATGTGTTCTTCGGCTTGCGAGCCTCCCCCTGTTCGATATAGGACTCGTTTGCCTGTGGATATATACCATTAGATAGATGCTGTTTCCTCCAGCATCTTCACAAGGTCCTTTGCTGTTGTTCTGGGATGGATTTGCACTTTTCGACTTTTCGAATTATAAGTGAAATAATCGGTCTGTAAACAATTGTTGGAAAAATTACTTGTGTCATGCACAAAGTAGATGTCCTAACCGACTGCCAAAACTATAGTTTGTTAACAAGAAATGTGTGGAGGGGTTGACAAACAGGTTTTAATGACTCCAGCCTAAGTGGATGGAAACTTACGACTTCAACTGTATGTACCAGCTCACACTGGGAACCGATTTTCACTCTAGTACCCTTCCCTGGTGGTCTAGTGGTTAGGATTCGGCGCTCTCACCGCCGCGGCCTGGGTTCGATTCCCGGTCAGGGAACTACTCTTTTGCTACATGTTTACTTCTGCAACCTGTCACTATGAATATGGAAGGTTATCGCACATATGTACCAGCTCACACTGGGAACCAATTTGCACTGTAGGACCCTTCCCTGGTGGTCTAGTGGTTAGGATTCGGCGCTCTCACCGCCGCGGCCCGGGTTCGATTTCCGGTCAGGGAAATAGTCTATGCTCCTTGTTTACTTGTGCAACCTGTCACTATGAATTTAGTAGGTTGTCGCACATATGTACCACTTCAAATTGCAAACTGATTTGCCCTGCAGTGTCCTTCCAAGGTGTTCTAGTGGTGCACCAGACCCTCCTGCAGCAAAGCACCCCCACAACATGATGCTGTGCTTCACGGTTGGGATGTGTTCTTCGGCTTGCGAGCCTCCCCCTGTTCGATATAGGACTCGTTTGCCTGTGGATATAGACCATTTTGTACCTGTTTCCTCCAGCATCTTCACAAGGTCCTTTGCTGTTGTTCTGGGATGGATTTGCACTTTTCGACCCAAAGTACGTTCATCTCTAGGAGACAGAACGAGTCTCCTTCCTGAGCGGTATGACTCCTGCGTGGTCCCATGGTGTTTATACTTGCGTACTATTGTTTCTACAGATGAGCGAGGTACCTTCAGGCGTTTGCAAATTGCTCCCAAGGATGAACCAGATTTGTGGAGGTCTACATTTTTTTTCTGAGGTCTTGGCTGATTTCCTTTGATTTTCCCATGGAGTCAAGCAAAGAGGCACTGAGTTTGAAGGTAGGCCTTGAAATACATCTACAGGTACACCTCCAATTGACTCAAAGGATGTCAATTCACCTATCAGAAGCTTCTAAGCTTCTAAGCCATGACATCATTTTCGGGAATTTTCCAAACTGTTTAAAGGCACAGCCAACTTAGTGTATGTAAACTTCTGACCCACTGGATTTGTGATACACTGAATTATAAGTGAAATAATCGGTCTGTAAACAATTGTTGGAAAAATTACTTGTGTCATGCACAAAGTAGATGTCCTAACCGACTGCCAAAACTATAGTTTGTTAACAAGAAATGTGTGGAGGGGTTGACAAACAGGTTTTAATGACTCCAGCCTAAGTGGATGGAAACTTACGACTTCAACTGTATGTACCAGCTCACACTGGGAACCGATTTTCACTCTAGTACCCTTCCCTGGTGGTCTAGTGGTTAGGATTCGGCGCTCTCACCGCCGCGGCCCGGGTTCGATTCCCGGTCAGGGAACTACTCTTTTGCTACATGTTTACTTCTGCAACCTGTCACTATGAATATGGAAGGTTATCGCACATATGTACCAGCTCACACTGGGAACCAATTTGCACTGTAGGACCCTTCCCTGGTGGTCTAGTGGTTAGGATTCGGCGCTCTCACCGCCGCGGCCCGGGTTCGATTTCCGGTCAGGGAAATAGTCTTTGCTCCTTGTTTACTTGTGCAACCTGTCACTATGAATTTAGTAGGTTGTCGCACATATGTACCACTTCAAATTGCAAACTGATTTGCCCTGCAGTGTCCTTCCAAGGTGTTCTAGTGGTGCACCAGACCCTCCTGCAGCAAAGCACCCCCACAACATGATGCTGTGCTTCACGGTTGGGATGTGTTCTTCGGCTTGCGAGCCTCCCCCTGTTCGATATAGGACTCGTTTGCCTGTGGATATAGACCATTTTGTACCTGTTTCCTCCAGCATCTTCACAAGGTCCTTTGCTGTTGTTCTGGGATGGATTTGCACTTTTCGACCCAAAGTACGTTCATCTCTAGGAGACAGAACGAGTCTCCTTCCTGAGCGGTATGACTCCTGCGTGGTCCCATGGTGTTTATACTTGCGTACTATTGTTTCTACAGATGAGCGAGGTACCTTCAGGCGTTTGCAAATTGCTCCCAAGGATGAACCAGATTTGTGGAGGTCTACATTTTTTTTCTGAGGTCTTGGCTGATTTCCTTTGGTTTTCCCATGGAGTCAAGCAAAGAGGCACTGAGTTTGAAGGTAGGCCTTGAAATACATCTACAGGTACACCTCCAATTGACTCAAAGGATGTCAATTCACCTATCAGAAGCTTCTAAGCTTCTAAGCCATGACATCATTTTCGGGAATTTTCCAAACTGTTTAAAGGCACAGCCAACTTAGTGTATGTAAACTTCTGACCCACTGGATTTGTGATACACTGAATTATAAGTGAAATAATCGGTCTGTAAACAATTGTTGGAAAAATTACTTGTGTCATGCACAAAGTAGATGTCCTAACCGACTGCCAAAACTATAGTTTGTTAACAAGAAATGTGTGGAGGGGTTGACAAACAGGTTTTAATGACTCCAGCCTAAGTGGATGGAAACTTACGACTTCAACTGTATGTACCAGCTCACACTGGGAACCGATTTTCACTCTAGTACCCTTCCCTGGTGGTCTAGTGGTTAGGATTCGGCGCTCTCACCGCCGCGGCCCGGGTTCGATTCCCGGTCAGGGAACTACTCTTTTGCTACATGTTTACTTGTGCAACCTGTCACTATGAATTTGGAAAGTTATCGCACATATGTACCAGCTCACACTGGGAACCAATTTGCACTGTAGGACCCTTCCCTGGTGGTCTAGTGGTTAGGATTCGGCGCTCTCACTGCCGCGGCCCGGGTTCGATTCCCGGTCAGGGAAATAGTCTATGCTCCTTGTTTACTTGTGCAACCTGTCACTATGAATTTAGTAGGTTGTCACACATATGTACCACTTCAAATTGCAAACTGATTTGCCCTGCAGTGTCCTTCCCAGGTGTTCTAGTGGTGCACCAGACCCTCCTGCAGCAAAGCACCCCCACAACATGATGCTGTGCTTCACGGTTGGGATGTGTTCTTCGGCTTGGGAGCCTCCCCCTGTTCGATATAGGACTCGTTTGCCTGTGGATATAGACCATTTTGTACCTGTTTCCTCCAGCATCTTCACAAGGTCCTTTGCTGTTGTTCTGGGATGGATTTGCACTTTTCGACCCAAAGTACGTTCATCTCTAGGAGACAGAACGAGTCTCCTTCCTGAGCGGTATGACTCCTGCGTGGTCCCATGGTGTTTATACTTGCGTACTATTGTTTCTACAGATGAGCGAGGTACCTTCAGGCGTTTGGAAATTGCTCCCAAGGATGAACCAGATTTGTGGAGGTCTACATTTTTTTTCTGAGGTCTTGGCTGATTTCCTTTGGTTTTCCCATGGAGTCAAGCAAAGAGGCACTGAGTTTGAAGGTAGGCCTTGAAATACATCTACAGGTACACCTCCAATTGACTCAAAGGATGTCAATTAACCTATCAGAAGCTTCTAAGCTTCTAAGCCATGACATCATTTTCGGGAATTTTCCAAACTGTTTAAAGGCACTTAGCCAACTTAGTGTATGTAAACTTCTGACCCACTGGATTTGTGATACACTGAATTATAAGTGAAATAATCGGTCTGTAAACAATTGTTGGAAAAATTACTTGTGTCATGCACAAAGTAGATGTCCTAACCGACTGCCAAAACTATAGTTTGTTAACAAGAAATGTGTGGAGGGGTTGACAAACAGGTTTTAATGACTCCAGCCTAAGTGGATGGAAACTTACGACTTCAACTGTATGTACCAGCTCACACTGGGAACCGATTTTCACTCTAGTACCCTTCCCTGGTGGTCTAGTGGTTAGGATTCGGCGCTCTCACCGCCGCGGCCCGGGTTCGATTCCCGGTCAGGGAACTACTCTTTTGCTACATGTTTACTTGTGCAACCTGTCACTATGAATATGGAAGGTTATCGCACATATGTACCAGCTCACACTGGGAACCGATTTTCACTCTAGTACCCTTCCCTGGTGGTCTAGTGGTTAGGATTCGGCGCTCTCACCGCCGCGGCCCGGGTTCGATTCCCGGTCAGGGAACTACTCTTTTGCTACATGTTTACTTGTGCAACCTGTCACTATGAATATGGAAGGTTATCGCACATATGTACCAGCTCACACTGGGAACCAATTTTCACTCTAGTACCCTTCCCTGGTGGTCTAGTGGTTAGGATTCGGCGCTCTCACCGCCGCGGCCCGGGTTCTATTCCCGGTCAGGGAACTACTCTTTTGCTACATGTTTACTTGTGCAACCTGTCACTATGAATTTGGAAAGTTATCGCACATATGTACCAGCTCACACTGGGAACCAATTTGCACTGTAGGACCCTTCCCTGGTGGTCTAGTGGTTAGGATTCGGCGCTCTCACCGCCGCGGCCCGGGTTCGATTCCCGGTCAGGGAAATAGTCTATGCTCCTTGTTTACTTGTGCAACCTGTCACTATGAATTTAGTAGGTTGTCGCACATATGTACCACTTCAAATTGCAAACTGATTTGCCCTGCAGTGTCCTTCCCAGGTGTTCTAGTGGTGCACCAGACCCTCCTGCAGCAAAGCACCCCCACAACATGATGCTGTGCTTCACGGTTGGGATGTGTTCTTCGGCTTGGGAGCCTCCCCCTGTTCGATATAGGACTCGTTTGCCTGTGGATATAGACCATTTTGTACCTGTTTCCTCCAGCATCTTCACAAGGTCCTTTGCTGTTGTTCTGGGATGGATTTGCACTTTTCGACCCAAAGTACGTTCATCTCTAGGAGACAGAACGAGTCTCCTTCCTGAGCGGTATGACTCCTGCGTGGTCCCATGGTGTTTATACTTGCGTACTATTGTTTCTACAGATGAGCGAGGTACCTTCAGGCGTTTGGAAATTGCTCCCAAGGATGAACCAGATTTGTGGAGGTCTACATTTTTTTTCTGAGGTCTTGGCTGATTTCCTTTGGTTTTCCCATGGAGTCAAGCAAAGAGGCACTGAGTTTGAAGGTAGGCCTTGAAATACATCTACAGGTACACCTCCAATTGACTCAAAGGATGTCAATTAACCTATCAGAAGCTTCTAAGCTTCTAAGCCATGACATCATTTTCGGGAATTTTCCAAACTGTTTAAAGGCACAGCCAACTTAGTGTATGTAAACTTCTGACCCACTGGATTTGTGATACACTGAATTATAAGTGAAATAATCGGTCTGTAAACAATTGTTGGAAAAATTACTTGTGTCATGCACAAAGTAGATGTCCTAACCGACTGCCAAAACTATAGTTTGTTAACAAGAAATGTGTGGAGGGGTTGACAAACAGGTTTTAATGACTCCAGCCTAAGTGGATGGAAACTTACGACTTCAACTGTATGTACCAGCTCACACTGGGAACCGATTTTCACTCTAGTACCCTTCCCTGGTGGTCTAGTGGTTAGGATTCGGCGCTCTCACCGCCGCGGCCCGGGTTCGATTCCCGGTCAGGGAACTACTCTTTTGCTACATGTTTACTTGTGCAACCTGTCACTATGAATATGGAAGGTTATCGCACATATGTACCAGCTCACACTGGGAACCAATTTTCACTCTAGTACCCTTCCCTGGTGGTCTAGTGGTTAGGATTCGGCGCTCTCACCGCCGCGGCCCGGGTTCTATTCCCGGTCAGGGAACTACTCTTTTGCTACATGTTTACTTGTGCAACCTGTCACTATGAATTTGGAAAGTTATCGCACATATGTACCAGCTCACACTGGGAACCAATTTGCACTGTAGGACCCTTCCCTGGTGGTCTAGTGGTTAGGATTCGGCGCTCTCACCGCCGCGGCCCGGGTTCGATTCCCGGTCAGGGAAATAGTCTATGCTCCTTGTTTACTTGTGCAACCTGTCACTATGAATTTAGTAGGTTGTCGCACATATGTACCACTTCAAATTGCAAACTGATTTGCCCTGCAGTGTCCTTCCCAGGTGTTCTAGTGGTGCACCAGACCCTCCTGCAGCAAAGCACCCCCACAACATGATGCTGTGCTTCACGGTTGGGATGTGTTCTTCGGCTTGGGAGCCTCCCCCTGTTCGATATAGGACTCGTTTGCCTGTGGATATAGACCATTTTGTACCTGTTTCCTCCAGCATCTTCACAAGGTCCTTTGCTGTTGTTCTGGGATGGATTTGCACTTTTCGACCCAAAGTACGTTCATCTCTAGGAGACAGAACGAGTCTCCTTCCTGAGCGGTATGACTCCTGCGTGGTCCCATGGTGTTTATACTTGCGTACTATTGTTTCTACAGATGAGCGAGGTACCTTCAGGCGTTTGGAAATTGCTCCCAAGGATGAACCAGATTTGTGGAGGTCTACATTTTTTTTCTGAGGTCTTGGCTGATTTCCTTTGGTTTTCCCATGGAGTCAAGCAAAGAGGCACTGAGTTTGAAGGTAGGCCTTGAAATACATCTACAGGTACACCTCCAATTGACTCAAAGGATGTCAATTAACCTATCAGAAGCTTCTAAGCTTCTAAGCCATGACATCATTTTCGGGAATTTTCCAAACTGTTTAAAGGCACAGCCAACTTAGTGTATGTAAACTTCTGACCCACTGGATTTGTGATACACTGAATTATAAGTGAAATAATCGGTCTGTAAACAATTGTTGGAAAAATTACTTGTGTCATGCACAAAGTAGATGTCCTAACCGACTGCCAAAACTATAGTTTGTTAACAAGAAATGTGTGGAGGGGTTGACAAACAGGTTTTAATGACTCCAGCCTAAGTGGATGGAAACTTACGACTTCAACTGTATGTACCAGCTCACACTGGGAACCGATTTTCACTCTAGTACCCTTCCCTGGTGGTCTAGTGGTTAGGATTCGGCGCTCTCACCGCCGCGGCCCGGGTTCGATTCCCGGTCAGGGAACTACTCTTTTGCTACATGTTTACTTGTGCAACCTGTCACTATGAATATGGAAGGTTATCGCACATATGTACCAGCTCACACTGGGAACCAATTTGCACTGTAGGACCCTTCCCTGGTGGTCTAGTGGTTAGGATTCGGCGCTCTCACCGCCGCGGCCCGGGTTCGATTCCCGGTCAGGGAAATAGTCTATGCTCCTTGTTTACTTGTGCAACCTGTCACTATGAATTTAGTAGGTTGTCGCACATATGTACCACTTCAAATTGCAAACTGATTTGCCCTGCAGTGTCCTTCCCAGGTGTTCTAGTGGTGCACCAGACCCTCCTGCAGCAAAGCACCCCCACAACATGATGCTGTGCTTCACGGTTGGGATGTGTTCTTCGGCTTGCGAGCCTCCCCCTGTTCGATATAGGACTCGTTTGCCTGTGGATATAGACCATTTTGTACCTGTTTCCTCCAGCATCTTCACAAGGTCCTTTGCTGTTGTTCTGGGATGGATTTGCACTTTTCGACCCAAAGTACGTTCATCTCTAGGAGACAGAACGAGTCTCCTTCCTGAGCGGTATGACTCCTGCGTGGTCCCATGGTGTTTATACTTGCGTACTATTGTTTCTACAGATGAGCGAGGTACCTTCAGGCGTTTGGAAATTGCTCCCAAGGATGAACCAGATTTGTGGAGGTCTACATTTTTTTTCTGAGGTCTTGGCTGATTTCCTTTGGTTTTCCCATGGAGTCAAGCAAAGAGGCACTGAGTTTGAAGGTAGGCCTTGAAATACATCTACAGGTACACCTCCAATTGACTCAAAGGATGTCAATTAACCTATCAGAAGCTTCTAAGCTTCTAAGCCATGACATCATTTTCGGGAATTTTCCAAACTGTTTAAAGGCACAGCCAACTTAGTGTATGTAAACTTCTGACCCACTGGATTTGTGATACACTGAATTATAAGTGAAATAATCGGTCTGTAAACAATTGTTGGAACAATTACTTGTGTCATGCACAAAGTAGATGTCCTAACCGACTGCCAAAACTATAGTTTGTTAACAAGAAATGTGTGGAGGGGTTGACAAACAGGTTTTAATGACTCCAGCCTAAGTGGATGGAAACTTACGACTTCAACTGTATGTACCAGCTCACACTGGGAACCAATTTGCGCTGTAGGACCCTTCCCTGGTGGTCTAGTGGTTAGGATTCGGCGCTCTCACCGCCGCGGCCTGGGTTCGATTCCCGGTCAGGGAAATAGTCTATGCTCCTTGTTTACTTGTGCAACCTGTCACTATGAATTTAGTAGGTTGTCGCACATATGTACCACTTCAAATTGCAAACTGATTTGCCCTGCAGTGTCCTTCCCAGGTGTTCTAGTGGTGCACCAGACCCTCCTGCAGCAAAGCACCCCCACAACATGATGCTGTGCTTCACGGTTGGGATGTGTTCTTCGGCTTGGGAGCCTCCCCCTGTTCGATATAGGACTCGTTTGCCTGTGGATATAGACCATTTTGTACCTGTTTCCTCCAGCATCTTCACAAGGTCCTTTGCTGTTGTTCTGGGATGGATTTGCACTTTTCGACCCAAAGTACGTTCATCTCTAGGAGACAGAACGAGTCTCCTTCCTGAGCGGTATGACTCCTGCGTGGTCCCATGGTGTTTATACTTGCGTACTATTGTTTCTACAGATGAGCGAGGTACCTTCAGGCGTTTGGAAATTGCTCCCAAGGATGAACCAGATTTGTGGAGGTCTACATTTTTTTTCTGAGGTCTTGGCTGATTTCCTTTGGTTTTCCCATGGAGTCAAGCAAAGAGGCACTGAGTTTGAAGGTAGGCCTTGAAATACATCTACAGGTACACCTCCAATTGACTCAAAGGATGTCAATTAACCTATCAGAAGCTTCTAAGCTTCTAAGCCATGACATCATTTTCGGGAATTTTCCAAACTGTTTAAAGGCACAGCCAACTTAGTGTATGTAAACTTCTGACCCACTGGATTTGTGATACACTGAATTATAAGTGAAATAATCGGTCTGTAAACAATTGTTGGAAAAATTACTTGTGTCATGCACAAAGTAGATGTCCTAACCGACTGCCAAAACTATAGTTTGTTAACAAGAAATGTGTGGAGGGGTTGACAAACAGGTTTTAATGACTCCAGCCTAAGTGGATGGAAACTTACGACTTCAACTGTATGTACCAGCTCACACTGGGAACCGATTTTCACTCTAGTACCCTTCCCTGGTGGTCTAGTGGTTAGGATTCGGCGCTCTCACCGCCGCGGCCCGGGTTCGATTCCCGGTCAGGGAACTACTCTTTTGCTACATGTTTACTTGTGCAACCTGTCACTATGAATATGGAAGGTTATCGCACATATGTACCAGCTCACACTGGGAACCAATTTGCACTGTAGGACCCTTCCCTGGTGGTCTAGTGGTTAGGATTCGGCGCTCTCACCGCTGCGGCCCGGGTTCGATTCCCGGTCAGGGAAATAGTCTATGCTCCTTGTTTACTTGTGCAACCTGTCACTATGAATTTAGTAGGTTGTCGCACATATGTACCACTTCAAATTGCAAACTGATTTGCCCTGCAGTGTCCTTCCCAGGTGTTCTAGTGGTGCACCAGACCCTCCTGCAGCAAAGCACCCCCACAACATGATGCTGTGCTTCACGGTTGGGATGTGTTCTTCGGCTTGGGAGCCTCCCCCTGTTCGATATAGGACTCGTTTGCCTGTGGATATAGACCATTTTGTACCTGTTTCCTCCAGCATCTTCACAAGGTCCTTTGCTGTTGTTCTGGGATGGATTTGCACTTTTCGACCCAAAGTACGTTCATCTCTAGGAGACAGAACGAGTCTCCTTCCTGAGCGGTATGACTCCTGCGTGGTCCCATGGTGTTTATACTTGCGTACTATTGTTTCTACAGATGAGCGAGGTACCTTCAGGCGTTTGGAAATTGCTCCCAAGGATGAACCAGATTTGTGGAGGTCTACATTTTTTTTCTGAGGTCTTGGCTGATTTCCTTTGGTTTTCCCATGGAGTCAAGCAAAGAGGCACTGAGTTTGAAGGTAGGCCTTGAAATACATCTACAGGTACACCTCCAATTGACTCAAAGGATGTCAATTAACCTATCAGAAGCTTCTAAGCTTCTAAGCCATGACATCATTTTCGGGAATTTTCCAAACTGTTTAAAGGCACAGCCAACTTAGTGTATGTAAACTTCTGACCCACTGGATTTGTGATACACTGAATTATAAGTGAAATAATCGGTCTGTAAACAATTGTTGGAAAAATTACTTGTGTCATGCACAAAGTAGATGTCCTAACCGACTGCCAAAACTATAGTTTGTTAACAAGAAATGTGTGGAGGGGTTGACAAACAGGTTTTAATGACTCCAGCCTAAGTGGATGGAAACTTACGACTTCAACTGTATGTACCAGCTCACACTGGGAACCGATTTTCACTCTAGTACCCTTCCCTGGTGGTCTAGTGGTTAGGATTCGGCGCTCTCACCGCCGCGGCCCGGGTTCGATTCCCGGTCAGGGAACTACTCTTTTGCTACATGTTTACTTGTGCAACCTGTCACTATGAATATGGAAGGTTATCGCACATATGTACCAGCTCACACTGGGAACCAATTTGCACTGTAGGACCCTTCCCTGGTGGTCTAGTGGTTAGGATTCGGCGCTCTCACCGCTGCGGCCCGGGTTCGATTCCCGGTCAGGGAAATAGTCTATGCTCCTTGTTTACTTGTGCAACCTGTCACTATGAATTTAGTAGGTTGTCGCACATATGTACCACTTCAAATTGCAAACTGATTTGCCCTGCAGTGTCCTTCCCAGGTGTTCTAGTGGTGCACCAGACCCTCCTGCAGCAAAGCACCCCCACAACATGATGCTGTGCTTCACGGTTGGGATGTGTTCTTCGGCTTGGGAGCCTCCCCCTGTTCGATATAGGACTCGTTTGCCTGTGGATATAGACCATTTTGTACCTGTTTCCTCCAGCATCTTCACAAGGTCCTTTGCTGTTGTTCTGGGATGGATTTGCACTTTTCGACCCAAAGTACGTTCATCTCTAGGAGACAGAACGAGTCTCCTTCCTGAGCGGTATGACTCCTGCGTGGTCCCATGGTGTTTATACTTGCGTACTATTGTTTCTACAGATGAGCGAGGTACCTTCAGGCGTTTGGAAATTGCTCCCAAGGATGAACCAGATTTGTGGAGGTCTACATTTTTTTTCTGAGGTCTTGGCTGATTTCCTTTGGTTTTCCCATGGAGTCAAGCAAAGAGGCACTGAGTTTGAAGGTAGGCCTTGAAATACATCTACAGGTACACCTCCAATTGACTCAAAGGATGTCAATTAACCTATCAGAAGCTTCTAAGCTTCTAAGCCATGACATCATTTTCGGGAATTTTCCAAACTGTTTAAAGGCACAGCCAACTTAGTGTATGTAAACTTCTGACCCACTGGATTTGTGATACACTGAATTATAAGTGAAATAATCGGTCTGTAAACAATTGTTGGAAAAATTACTTGTGTCATGCACAAAGTAGATGTCCTAACCGACTGCCAAAACTATAGTTTGTTAACAAGAAATGTGTGGAGGGGTTGACAAACAGGTTTTAATGACTCCAGCCTAAGTGGATGGAAACTTACGACTTCAACTGTATGTACCAGCTCACACTGGGAACCGATTTTCACTCTAGTACCCTTCCCTGGTGGTCTAGTGGTTAGGATTCGGCGCTCTCACCGCCGCGGCCCGGGTTCGATTCCCGGTCAGGGAACTACTCTTTTGCTACATGTTTACTTGTGCAACCTGTCACTATGAATATGGAAGGTTATCGCACATATGTACCAGCTCACACTGGGAACCAATTTGCACTGTAGGACCCTTCCCTGGTGGTCTAGTGGTTAGGATTCGGCGCTCTCACCGCTGCGGCCCGGGTTCGATTCCCGGTCAGGGAAATAGTCTATGCTCCTTGTTTACTTGTGCAACCTGTCACTATGAATTTAGTAGGTTGTCGCACATATGTACCACTTCAAATTGCAAACTGATTTGCCCTGCAGTGTCCTTCCCAGGTGTTCTAGTGGTGCACCAGACCCTCCTGCAGCAAAGCACCCCCACAACATGATGCTGTGCTTCACGGTTGGGATGTGTTCTTCGGCTTGGGAGCCTCCCCCTGTTCGATATAGGACTCGTTTGCCTGTGGATATAGACCATTTTGTACCTGTTTCCTCCAGCATCTTCACAAGGTCCTTTGCTGTTGTTCTGGGATGGATTTGCACTTTTCGACCCAAAGTACGTTCATCTCTAGGAGACAGAACGAGTCTCCTTCCTGAGCGGTATGACTCCTGCGTGGTCCCATGGTGTTTATACTTGCGTACTATTGTTTCTACAGATGAGCGAGGTACCTTCAGGCGTTTGGAAATTGCTCCCAAGGATGAACCAGATTTGTGGAGGTCTACATTTTTTTTCTGAGGTCTTGGCTGATTTCCTTTGGTTTTCCCATGGAGTCAAGCAAAGAGGCACTGAGTTTGAAGGTAGGCCTTGAAATACATCTACAGGTACACCTCCAATTGACTCAAAGGATGTCAATTAACCTATCAGAAGCTTCTAAGCTTCTAAGCCATGACATCATTTTCGGGAATTTTCCAAACTGTTTAAAGGCACAGCCAACTTAGTGTATGTAAACTTCTGACCCACTGGATTTGTGATACACTGAATTATAAGTGAAATAATCGGTCTGTAAACAATTGTTGGAAAAATTACTTGTGTCATGCACAAAGTAGATGTCCTAACCGACTGCCAAAACTATAGTTTGTTAACAAGAAATGTGTGGAGGGGTTGACAAACAGGTTTTAATGACTCCAGCCTAAGTGGATGGAAACTTACGACTTCAACTGTATGTACCAGCTCACACTGGGAACCGATTTTCACTCTAGTACCCTTCCCTGGTGGTCTAGTGGTTAGGATTCGGCGCTCTCACCGCCGCGGCCCGGGTTCGATTCCCGGTCAGGGAACTACTCTTTTGCTACATGTTTACTTGTGCAACCTGTCACTATGAATATGGAAGGTTATCGCACATATGTACCAGCTCACACTGGGAACCAATTTGCACTGTAGGACCCTTCCCTGGTGGTCTAGTGGTTAGGATTCGGCGCTCTCACCGCTGCGGCCCGGGTTCGATTCCCGGTCAGGGAAATAGTCTATGCTCCTTGTTTACTTGTGCAACCTGTCACTATGAATTTAGTAGGTTGTCGCACATATGTACCACTTCAAATTGCAAACTGATTTGCCCTGCAGTGTCCTTCCCAGGTGTTCTAGTGGTGCACCAGACCCTCCTGCAGCAAAGCACCCCCACAACATGATGCTGTGCTTCACGGTTGGGATGTGTTCTTCGGCTTGGGAGCCTCCCCCTGTTCGATATAGGACTCGTTTGCCTGTGGATATAGACCATTTTGTACCTGTTTCCTCCAGCATCTTCACAAGGTCCTTTGCTGTTGTTCTGGGATGGATTTGCACTTTTCGACCCAAAGTACGTTCATCTCTAGGAGACAGAACGAGTCTCCTTCCTGAGCGGTATGACTCCTGCGTGGTCCCATGGTGTTTATACTTGCGTACTATTGTTTCTACAGATGAGCGAGGTACCTTCAGGCGTTTGGAAATTGCTCCCAAGGATGAACCAGATTTGTGGAGGTCTACATTTTTTTTCTGAGGTCTTGGCTGATTTCCTTTGGTTTTCCCATGGAGTCAAGCAAAGAGGCACTGAGTTTGAAGGTAGGCCTTGAAATACATCTACAGGTACACCTCCAATTGACTCAAAGGATGTCAATTAACCTATCAGAAGCTTCTAAGCTTCTAAGCCATGACATCATTTTCGGGAATTTTCCAAACTGTTTAAAGGCACAGCCAACTTAGTGTATGTAAACTTCTGACCCACTGGATTTGTGATACACTGAATTATAAGTGAAATAATCGGTCTGTAAACAATTGTTGGAAAAATTACTTGTGTCATGCACAAAGTAGATGTCCTAACCGACTGCCAAAACTATAGTTTGTTAACAAGAAATGTGTGGAGGGGTTGACAAACAGGTTTTAATGACTCCAGCCTAAGTGGATGGAAACTTACGACTTCAACTGTATGTACCAGCTCACACTGGGAACCGATTTTCACTCTAGTACCCTTCCCTGGTGGTCTAGTGGTTAGGATTCGGCGCTCTCACCGCCGCGGCCCGGGTTCGATTCCCGGTCAGGGAACTACTCTTTTGCTACATGTTTACTTGTGCAACCTGTCACTATGAATATGGAAGGTTATCGCACATATGTACCAGCTCACACTGGGAACCAATTTGCACTGTAGGACCCTTCCCTGGTGGTCTAGTGGTTAGGATTCGGCGCTCTCACCGCCGCGGCCCGGGTTCGATTCCCGGTCAGGGAAATAGTCTATGCTCCTTGTTTACTTGTGCAACCTGTCACTATGAATTTAGTAGGTTGTCGCACATATGTACCACTTCAAATTGCAAACTGATTTGCCCTGCAGTGTCCTTCCCAGGTGTTCTAGTGGTGCACCAGACCCTCCTGCAGCAAAGCACCCCCACAACATGATGCTGTGCTTCACGGTTGGGATGTGTTCTTCGGCTTGGGAGCCTCCCCCTGTTCGATATAGGACTCGTTTGCCTGTGGATATAGACCATTTTGTACCTGTTTCCTCCAGCATCTTCACAAGGTCCTTTGCTGTTGTTCTGGGATGGATTTGCACTTTTCGACCCAAAGTACGTTCATCTCTAGGAGACAGAACGAGTCTCCTTCCTGAGCGGTATGACTCCTGCGTGGTCCCATGGTGTTTATACTTGCGTACTATTGTTTCTACAGATGAGCGAGGTACCTTCAGGCGTTTGGAAATTGCTCCCAAGGATGAACCAGATTTGTGGAGGTCTACATTTTTTTTCTGAGGTCTTGGCTGATTTCCTTTGGTTTTCCCATGGAGTCAAGCAAAGAGGCACTGAGTTTGAAGGTAGGCCTTGAAATACATCTACAGGTACACCTCCAATTGACTCAAAGGATGTCAATTAACCTATCAGAAGCTTCTAAGCTTCTAAGCCATGACATCATTTTCGGGAATTTTCCAAACTGTTTAAAGGCACAGCCAACTTAGTGTATGTAAACTTCTGACCCACTGGATTTGTGATACACTGAATTATAAGTGAAATAATCGGTCTGTAAACAATTGTTGGAAAAATTACTTGTGTCATGCACAAAGTAGATGTCCTAACCGACTGCCAAAACTATAGTTTGTTAACAAGAAATGTGTGGAGGGGTTGACAAACAGGTTTTAATGACTCCAGCCTAAGTGGATGGAAACTTACGACTTCAACTGTATGTACCAGCTCACACTGGGAACCGATTTTCACTCTAGTACCCTTCCCTGGTGGTCTAGTGGTTAGGATTCGGCGCTCTCACCGCCGCGGCCCGGGTTCGATTCCCGGTCAGGGAACTACTCTTTTGCTACATGTTTACTTGTGCAACCTGTCACTATGAATATGGAAGGTTATCGCACATATGTACCAGCTCACACTGGGAACCAATTTGCACTGTAGGACCCTTCCCTGGTGGTCTAGTGGTTAGGATTCGGCGCTCTCACCGCCGCGGCCCGGGTTCGATTCCCGGTCAGGGAAATAGTCTATGCTCCTTGTTTACTTGTGCAACCTGTCACTATGAATTTAGTAGGTTGTCGCACATATGTACCACTTCAAATTGCAAACTGATTTGCCCTGCAGTGTCCTTCCCAGGTGTTCTAGTGGTGCACCAGACCCTCCTGCAGCAAAGCACCCCCACAACATGATGCTGTGCTTCACGGTTGGGATGTGTTCTTCGGCTTGGGAGCCTCCCCCTGTTCGATATAGGACTCGTTTGCCTGTGGATATAGACCATTTTGTACCTGTTTCCTCCAGCATCTTCACAAGGTCCTTTGCTGTTGTTCTGGGATGGATTTGCACTTTTCGACCCAAAGTACGTTCATCTCTAGGAGACAGAACGAGTCTCCTTCCTGAGCGGTATGACTCCTGCGTGGTCCCATGGTGTTTATACTTGCGTACTATTGTTTCTACAGATGAGCGAGGTACCTTCAGGCGTTTGGAAATTGCTCCCAAGGATGAACCAGATTTGTGGAGGTCTACATTTTTTTTCTGAGGTCTTGGCTGATTTCCTTTGGTTTTCCCATGGAGTCAAGCAAAGAGGCACTGAGTTTGAAGGTAGGCCTTGAAATACATCTACAGGTACACCTCCAATTGACTCAAAGGATGTCAATTAACCTATCAGAAGCTTCTAAGCTTCTAAGCCATGACATCATTTTCGGGAATTTTCCAAACTGTTTAAAGGCACAGCCAACTTAGTGTATGTAAACTTCTGACCCACTGGATTTGTGATACACTGAATTATAAGTGAAATAATCGGTCTGTAAACAATTGTTGGAAAAATTACTTGTGTCATGCACAAAGTAGATGTCCTAACCGACTGCCAAAACTATAGTTTGTTAACAAGAAATGTGTGGAGGGGTTGACAAACAGGTTTTAATGACTCCAGCCTAAGTGGATGGAAACTTACGACTTCAACTGTATGTACCAGCTCACACTGGGAACCGATTTTCACTCTAGTACCCTTCCCTGGTGGTCTAGTGGTTAGGATTCGGCGCTCTCACCGCCGCGGCCCGGGTTCGATTCCCGGTCAGGGAACTACTCTTTTGCTACATGTTTACTTGTGCAACCTGTCACTATGAATATGGAAGGTTATCGCACATATGTACCAGCTCACACTGGGAACCAATTTGCACTGTAGGACCCTTCCCTGGTGGTCTAGTGGTTAGGATTCGGCGCTCTCACCGCCGCGGCCCGGGTTCGATTCCCGGTCAGGGAAATAGTCTATGCTCCTTGTTTACTTGTGCAACCTGTCACTATGAATTTAGTAGGTTGTCGCACATATGTACCACTTCAAATTGCAAACTGATTTGCCCTGCAGTGTCCTTCCCAGGTGTTCTAGTGGTGCACCAGACCCTCCTGCAGCAAAGCACCCCCACAACATGATGCTGTGCTTCACGGTTGGGATGTGTTCTTCGGCTTGGGAGCCTCCCCCTGTTCGATATAGGACTCGTTTGCCTGTGGATATAGACCATTTTGTACCTGTTTCCTCCAGCATCTTCACAAGGTCCTTTGCTGTTGTTCTGGGATGGATTTGCACTTTTCGACCCAAAGTACGTTCATCTCTAGGAGACAGAACGAGTCTCCTTCCTGAGCGGTATGACTCCTGCGTGGTCCCATGGTGTTTATACTTGCGTACTATTGTTTCTACAGATGAGCGAGGTACCTTCAGGCGTTTGGAAATTGCTCCCAAGGATGAACCAGATTTGTGGAGGTCTACATTTTTTTTCTGAGGTCTTGGCTGATTTCCTTTGGTTTTCCCATGGAGTCAAGCAAAGAGGCACTGAGTTTGAAGGTAGGCCTTGAAATACATCTACAGGTACACCTCCAATTGACTCAAAGGATGTCAATTAACCTATCAGAAGCTTCTAAGCTTCTAAGCCATGACATCATTTTCGGGAATTTTCCAAACTGTTTAAAGGCACAGCCAACTTAGTGTATGTAAACTTCTGACCCACTGGATTTGTGATACACTGAATTATAAGTGAAATAATCGGTCTGTAAACAATTGTTGGAAAAATTACTTGTGTCATGCACAAAGTAGATGTCCTAACCGACTGCCAAAACTATAGTTTGTTAACAAGAAATGTGTGGAGGGGTTGACAAACAGGTTTTAATGACTCCAGCCTAAGTGGATGGAAACTTACGACTTCAACTGTATGTACCAGCTCACACTGGGAACCGATTTTCACTCTAGTACCCTTCCCTGGTGGTCTAGTGGTTAGGATTCGGCGCTCTCACCGCCGCGGCCCGGGTTCGATTCCCGGTCAGGGAACTACTCTTTTGCTACATGTTTACTTGTGCAACCTGTCACTATGAATATGGAAGGTTATCGCACATATGTACCAGCTCACACTGGGAACCAATTTGCACTGTAGGACCCTTCCCTGGTGGTCTAGTGGTTAGGATTCGGCGCTCTCACCGCCGCGGCCCGGGTTCGATTCCCGGTCAGGGAAATAGTCTATGCTCCTTGTTTACTTGTGCAACCTGTCACTATGAATTTAGTAGGTTGTCGCACATATGTACCACTTCAAATTGCAAACTGATTTGCCCTGCAGTGTCCTTCCCAGGTGTTCTAGTGGTGCACCAGACCCTCCTGCAGCAAAGCACCCCCACAACATGATGCTGTGCTTCACGGTTGGGATGTGTTCTTCGGCTTGGGAGCCTCCCCCTGTTCGATATAGGACTCGTTTGCCTGTGGATATAGACCATTTTGTACCTGTTTCCTCCAGCATCTTCACAAGGTCCTTTGCTGTTGTTCTGGGATGGATTTGCACTTTTCGACCCAAAGTACGTTCATCTCTAGGAGACAGAACGAGTCTCCTTCCTGAGCGGTATGACTCCTGCGTGGTCCCATGGTGTTTATACTTGCGTACTATTGTTTCTACAGATGAGCGAGGTACCTTCAGGCGTTTGGAAATTGCTCCCAAGGATGAACCAGATTTGTGGAGGTCTACATTTTTTTTCTGAGGTCTTGGCTGATTTCCTTTGGTTTTCCCATGGAGTCAAGCAAAGAGGCACTGAGTTTGAAGGTAGGCCTTGAAATACATCTACAGGTACACCTCCAATTGACTCAAAGGATGTCAATTAACCTATCAGAAGCTTCTAAGCTTCTAAGCCATGACATCATTTTCGGGAATTTTCCAAACTGTTTAAAGGCACAGCCAACTTAGTGTATGTAAACTTCTGACCCACTGGATTTGTGATACACTGAATTATAAGTGAAATAATCGGTCTGTAAACAATTGTTGGAAAAATTACTTGTGTCATGCACAAAGTAGATGTCCTAACCGACTGCCAAAACTATAGTTTGTTAACAAGAAATGTGTGGAGGGGTTGACAAACAGGTTTTAATGACTCCAGCCTAAGTGGATGGAAACTTACGACTTCAACTGTATGTACCAGCTCACACTGGGAACCGATTTTCACTCTAGTACCCTTCCCTGGTGGTCTAGTGGTTAGGATTCGGCGCTCTCACCGCCGCGGCCCGGGTTCGATTCCCGGTCAGGGAACTACTCTTTTGCTACATGTTTACTTGTGCAACCTGTCACTGTCACCCTTCCCTGGTGGTCTAGTGGTTAGGATTCGGCGCTCTCACCGCCGCGGCCCGGGTTCGATTCCCGGTCAGGGAACTACTCTTTTGCTACATGTTTACTTGTGCAACCTGTCACTATGAATATGGAAAGTTATCGCACATATGTACCAGCTCACACTGGGAACCAATTTGCACTGTAGGACCCTTCCCTGGTGGTCTAGTGGTTAGGATTCGGCGCTCTCACCGCCGCGGCCCGGGTTCGATTCCCGGTCAGGGAAATAGTCTATGCTCCTTGTTTACTTGTGCAACCTGTCACTATGAATTTAGTAGGTTGTCGCACATATGTACCACTTCAAATTGCAAACTGATTTGCCCTGCAGTGTCCTTCCCAGGTGTTCTAGTGGTGCACCAGACCCTCCTGCAGCAAAGCACCCCCACAACATGATGCTGTGCTTCACGGTTGGGATGTGTTCTTCGGCTTGGGAGCCTCCCCCTGTTCGATATAGGACTCGTTTGCCTGTGGATATAGACCATTTTGTACCTGTTTCCTCCAGCATCTTCACAAGGTCCTTTGCTGTTGTTCTGGGATGGATTTGCACTTTTCGACCCAAAGTACGTTCATCTCTAGGAGACAGAACGAGTCTCCTTCCTGAGCGGTATGACTCCTGCGTGGTCCCATGGTGTTTATACTTGCGTACTATTGTTTCTACAGATGAGCGAGGTACCTTCAGGCGTTTGGAAATTGCTCCCAAGGATGAACCAGATTTGTGGAGGTCTACATTTTTTTTCTGAGGTCTTGGCTGATTTCCTTTGGTTTTCCCATGGAGTCAAGCAAAGAGGCACTGAGTTTGAAGGTAGGCCTTGAAATACATCTACAGGTACACCTCCAATTGACTCAAAGGATGTCAATTAACCTATCAGAAGCTTCTAAGCTTCTAAGCCATGACATCATTTTCGGGAATTTTCCAAACTGTTTAAAGGCACAGCCAACTTAGTGTATGTAAACTTCTGACCCACTGGATTTGTGATACACTGAATTATAAGTGAAATAATCGGTCTGTAAACAATTGTTGGAAAAATTACTTGTGTCATGCACAAAGTAGATGTCCTAACCGACTGCCAAAACTATAGTTTGTTAACAAGAAATGTGTGGAGGGGTTGACAAACAGGTTTTAATGACTCCAGCCTAAGTGGATGGAAACTTACGACTTCAACTGTATGTACCAGCTCACACTGGGAACCGATTTTCACTCTAGTACCCTTCCCTGGTGGTCTAGTGGTTAGGATTCGGCGCTCTCACCGCCGCGGCCCGGGTTCGATTCCCGGTCAGGGAACTACTCTTTTGCTACATGTTTACTTGTGCAACCTGTCACTATGAATATGGAAGGTTATCGCACATATGTACCAGCTCACACTGGGAACCAATTTGCACTGTAGGACCCTTCCCTGGTGGTCTAGTGGTTAGGATTCGGCGCTCTCACCGCCGCGGCCCGGGTTCGATTCCCGGTCAGGGAAATAGTCTATGCTCCTTGTTTACTTGTGCAACCTGTCACTATGAATTTAGTAGGTTGTCGCACATATGTACCACTTCAAATTGCAAACTGATTTGCCCTGCAGTGTCCTTCCCAGGTGTTCTAGTGGTGCACCAGACCCTCCTGCAGCAAAGCACCCCCACAACATGATGCTGTGCTTCACGGTTGGGATGTGTTCTTCGGCTTGGGAGCCTGTTCGATATAGGACTCGTTTGCCTGTGGATATAGACCATTTTGTACCTGTTTCCTCCAGCATCTTCACAAGGTCCTTTGCTGTTGTTCTGGGATGGATTTGCACTTTTCGACCCAAAGTACGTTCATCTCTAGGAGACAGAACGAGTCTCCTTCCTGAGCTGTGGAGGGGATGGAAACTTACGACTTACTGTATGTACCAGCTCACACTGGGAACCGATTTTCACTCTAGTACCCTTCCCTGGTGGTCTAGTGGTTAGGATTCGGCGCTCTCACCGCCGCGGCCCGGGTTCGATTCCCGGTCAGGGAACTACTCTTTTGTTTACTTGTGCAACCTGTCACTATGAATATGGAAAGTTATCGCACATATGTACCAGCTCACACTGGGAACCAATTTGCACTGTAGGACCCTTCCCTGGTGGTCTAGTGGTTAGGATTCGGCGCTCTCACCGCCGCGGCCCGGGTTCGATTCCCGGTCAGGGAAATAATCTATGCTCCTTGTTTACTTGTGCAACCTGTCACTATGAATTTAGTAGGTTGTCGCACATATGTACCACTTCAAATTGCAAACTGATTTGCCCTGCAGTGTCCTTCCCAGGTGTTCTAGTGGTGCACCAGACCCTCCTGCAGCAAAGCACCCCCACAACATGATGCTGTGCTTCACGGTTGGGATGTGTTCTTCGCCGAAACTATAGTTTGTTAACAAGAAATGTGTGGAGGGGTTGACAAACAGGTTTTAATGACTCCAGCCTAAGTGGATGGAAACTTACGACTTCAACTGTATGTACCAGCTCACACTGGGAACCGATTTTCACTCTAGTACCCTTCCCTGGTGGTCTAGTGGTTAGGATTCGGCGCTCTCACCGCCGCGGCCTGGGTTCGATTCCCGGTCAGGGAACTACTCTTTTGCTACATGTTTACTTGTGCAACCTGTCACTATGAATATGGAAAGTTATCGCACATATGTACCAGCTCACACTGGGAACCAATTTGCACTGTAGGACCCTTCCCTGGTGGTCTAGTGGTTAGGATTCGGCGCTCTCACCGAGACTCCTGCGTGGTCCCATGGTGTTTATACTTGCGTACTATTGTTTCTACAGATGAGCGAGGTACCTTCAGGCGTTTGGAAATTGCTCCCAAGGATGAACCAGATTTGTGGAGGTCTACATTTTTTTTCTGAGGTCTTGGCTGATTTCCTTTGGTTTTCCCATGGAGTCAAGCAAAGAGGCACTGAGTTTGAAGGTAGGCCTTGAAATACATCTACAGGTACACCTCCAATTGACTCAAAGGATGTCAATTAACCTATCAGAAGCTTCTAAGCTTCTAAGCCATGACATCATTTTCGGGAATTTTCCAAACTGTTTAAAGGCACAGCCAACTTAGTGTATGTAAACTTCTGACCCACTGGATTTGTGATACACTGAATTATAAGTGAAATAATCGGTCTGTAAACAATTGTTGGAAAAATTACTTGTGTCATGCACAAAGTAGATGTCCTAACCGACTGCCAAAACTATAGTTTGTTAACAAGAAATGTGTTAGGATTGGTGGTTAGGATTCGGCGCTCTCACCGCCGCGGCCCGGGTTCGATTCCCGGTCAGGGAACTACTCTTTTGCTACATGTTTACTTGTGCAACCTGTCACTATGAATATGGAAAGTTATCGCACATATGTACCAGCTCACACTGGGAACCAATTTGCGCTGTAGGACCCTTCCCTGGTGGTCTAGTGGTTAGGATTCGGCGCTCTCACCGCCGCGGCCCGGGTTCGATTCCCGGTCAGGGAAATAATCTATGCTCCTTGTTTACTTGTGCAACCTGTCACTATGAATTTAGTAGGTTGTCGCACATATGTACCACTTCAAATTGCAAACTGATTTGCCCTGCAGTGTCCTTCCCAGGTGTTCTAGTGGTGCACCAGACCCTCCTGCAGCAAAGCACCCCCACAACATGATGCTGTGCTTCACGGTTGGGATGTGTTCTTCGGCTTGGGAGCCTCCCCCTGTTCGATATAGGACTCGTTTGCCTGTGGATATAGACCATTTTGTACCTGTTTCCTCCAGCATCTTCACAAGGTCCTTTGCTGTTGTTCTGGGATGGATTTGCACTTTTCGACCCAAAGTACGTTCATCTCTAGGAGACAGAACGAGTCTCCTTCCTGAGCGGTATGACTCCTGCGTGGTCCCATGGTGTTTATACTTGCGTACTATTGTTTCTACAGATGAGCGAGGTACCTTCAGGCGTTTGGAAATTGCTCCCAAGGATGAACCAGATTTGTGGAGGTCTACATTTTTTTTCTGAGGTCTTGGCTGATTTCCTTTGGTTTTCCCATGGAGTCAAGCAAAGAGGCACTGAGTTTGAAGGTAGGCCTTGAAATACATCTACAGGTACACCTCCAATTGACTCAAAGGATGTCAATTCACCTATCAGAAGCTTCTAAGCTTCTAAGCCATGACATCATTTTCGGGAATTTTCCAAACTGTTTAAAGGCACAGCCAACTTAGTGTATGTAAACTTCTGACCCACTGGATTTGTGATACACTGAATTATAAGTGAAATAATCGGTCTGTAAACAATTGTTGGAAAAATTACTTGTGTCATGCACAAAGTAGATGTCCTAACCGACTGCCAAAACTATAGTTTGTTAACAAGAAATGTGTGGAGGGGTTGACAAACAGGTTTTAATGACTCCAGCCTAAGTGGATGGAAACTTACGACTTCAACTGTATGTACCAGCTCACACTGGGAACCGATTTTCACTCTAGTACCCTTCCCTGGTGGTCTAGTGGTTAGGATTCGGCGCTCTCACCGCCGCGGCCCGGGTTCGATTCCCGGTCAGGGAACTACTCTTTTGCTACATGTTTACTTGTGCAACCTGTCACTATGAATATGGAAGGTTATCGCACATATGTACCAGCTCACACTGGGAACCAATTTGCACTGTAGTACCCTTCCCTGGTGGTCTAGTGGTTAGGATTCGGCGCTCTCACCGCTGCGGCCCGGGTTCGATTTCCGGTCAGGGAACTACTCTTTTGCTACATGTTTACTTGTGCAACCTGTCACTATGAATATGGAAGGTTATCGCACATATGTACCAGCTCACACTGGGAACCAATTTTCACTCTAGTACCCTTCCCTGGTGGTCTAGTGGTTAGGATTCGGCGCTCTCACCGCCGCGGCCCGGGTTCGATTCCCGGTCAGGGAACTACTCTTTTGCTACATGTTTACTTGTGCAACCTGTCACTATGAATATGGAAAGTTATCGCACATATGTACCAGCTCACACTGGGAACCAATTTGCACTGTAGGACCCTTCCCTGGTGGTCTAGTGGTTAGGATTCGGTGCTCTCACCGCCTCGGCCCGGTCAGGGAAATAGTCTATGCTCCTTGTTTACTTGTGCAACCTGTCACTATGAATTTAGTAGGTTGTCGCACATATTTACCACTTCAAATTGCAAACTGATTTGCCCTGCAGTGTCCTTCCCAGGTGTTCTAGTGGTGCACCAGACCCTCCTGCAGCAAAGCACCCCCACAACATGATGCTGTGCTTCACGGTTGGGATGTGTTCTTCGGCTTGCTGTGTTCGATATAGGACTCGTTTGCCTGTGGATATAGACCATTTTGTACCTGTTTCCTCCAGCATCTTCACAAGGTCCTTTGCTGTTGTTCTGGGATGGATTTGCACTTTTCGACCCAAAGTACGTTCATCTCTAGGAGACAGAACGAGTCTCCTTCCTGAGCGGTATGACTCCTGCGTGGTCCCATGGTGTTTATACTTGCGTACTATTGTTTCTACAGATGAGCGAGGTACCTTCAGGCGTTTGGAAATTGCTCCCAAGGATGAACCAGATTTGTGGAGGTCTACATTTTTTTTCTGAGGTCTTGGCTGATTTCCTTTGGTTTTCCCATGGAGTCAAGCAAAGAGGCACTGAGTTTGAAGGTAGGCCTTGAAATACATCTACAGGTACACCTCCAATTGACTCAAAGGATGTCAATTAACCTATCAGAAGCTTCTAAGCTTCTAAGCCATGACATCATTTTCGGGAATTTTCCAAACTGTTTAAAGGCACAGCCAACTTAGTGTATGTAAACTTCTGACCCACTGGATTTGTGATACACTGAATTATAAGTGAAATAATCGGTCTGTAAACAATTGTTGGAAAAATTACTTGTGTCATGCACAAAGTAGATGTCCTAACCGACTGCCAAAACTATAGTTTGTTAACAAGAAATGTGTGGAGGGGTTGACAAACAGGTTTTAATGACTCCAGCCTAAGTGGATGGAAACTTACGACTTCAACTGTATGTACCAGCTCACACTGGGAACCGATTTTCACTCTAGTACCCTTCCCTGGTGGTCTAGTGGTTAGGATTCGGCGCTCTCACCGCCGCGGCCCGGGTTCGATTCCCGGTCAGGGAACTACTCTTTTGCTACATGTTTACTTGTGCAACCTGTCACTATGAATATGGAAGGTTATCGCACATATGTACCAGCTCACACTGGGAACCAATTTGCACTGTAGGACCCTTCCCTGGTGGTCTAGTGGTTAGGATTCGGCGCTCTCACCGCTGCGGCCCGGGTTCGATTCCCGGTCAGGGAAATAGTCTATGCTCCTTGTTTACTTGTGCAACCTGTCACTATGAATTTAGTAGGTTGTCGCACATATGTACCACTTCAAATTGCAAACTGATTTGCCCTGCAGTGTCCTTCCCAGGTGTTCTAGTGGTGCACCAGACCCTCCTGCAGCAAAGCACCCCCACAACATGATGCTGTGCTTCACGGTTGGGATGTGTTCTTCGGCTTGGGAGCCTCCCCCTGTTCGATATAGGACTCGTTTGCCTGTGGATATAGACCATTTTGTACCTGTTTCCTCCAGCATCTTCACAAGGTCCTTTGCTGTTGTTCTGGGATGGATTTGCACTTTTCGACCCAAAGTACGTTCATCTCTAGGAGACAGAACGAGTCTCCTTCCTGAGCGGTATGACTCCTGCGTGGTCCCATGGTGTTTATACTTGCGTACTATTGTTTCTACAGATGAGCGAGGTACCTTCAGGCGTTTGGAAATTGCTCCCAAGGATGAACCAGATTTGTGGAGGTCTACATTTTTTTTCTGAGGTCTTGGCTGATTTCCTTTGGTTTTCCCATGGAGTCAAGCAAAGAGGCACTGAGTTTGAAGGTAGGCCTTGAAATACATCTACAGGTACACCTCCAATTGACTCAAAGGATGTCAATTCACCTATCAGAAGCTTCTAAGCTTCTAAGCCATGACATCATTTTCGGGAATTTTCCAAACTGTTTAAAGGCACAGCCAACTTAGTGTATGTAAACTTCTGACCCACTGGATTTGTGATACACTGAATTATAAGTGAAATAATCGGTCTGTAAACAATTGTTGGAAAAATTACTTGTGTCATGCACAAAGTAGATGTCCTAACCGACTGCCAAAACTATAGTTTGTTAACAAGAAATGTGTGGAGGGGTTGACAAACAGGTTTTAATGACTCCAGCCTAAGTGGATGGAAACTTACGACTTCAACTGTATGTACCAGCTCACACTGGGAACCGATTTTCACTCTAGTACCCTTCCCTGGTGGTCTAGTGGTTAGGATTCGGCGCTCTCACCGCCGCGGCCCGGGTTCGATTCCCGGTCAGGGAACTACTCTTTTGCTACATGTTTACTTGTGCAACCTGTCACTATGAATATGGAAGGTTATCGCACATATGTACCAGCTCACACTGGGAACCAATTTGCACTGTAGGACCCTTCCCTGGTGGTCTAGTGGTTAGGATTCGGCGCTCTCACCGCTGCGGCCCGGGTTCGATTCCCGGTCAGGGAAATAGTCTATGCTCCTTGTTTACTTGTGCAACCTGTCACTATGAATTTAGTAGGTTGTCGCACATATGTACCACTTCAAATTGCAAACTGATTTGCCCTGCAGTGTCCTTCCCAGGTGTTCTAGTGGTGCACCAGACCCTCCTGCAGCAAAGCACCCCCACAACATGATGCTGTGCTTCACGGTTGGGATGTGTTCTTCGGCTTGGGAGCCTCCCCCTGTTCGATATAGGACTCGTTTGCCTGTGGATATAGACCATTTTGTACCTGTTTCCTCCAGCATCTTCACAAGGTCCTTTGCTGTTGTTCTGGGATGGATTTGCACTTTTCGACCCAAAGTACGTTCATCTCTAGGAGACAGAACGAGTCTCCTTCCTGAGCGGTATGACTCCTGCGTGGTCCCATGGTGTTTATACTTGCGTACTATTGTTTCTACAGATGAGCGAGGTACCTTCAGGCGTTTGGAAATTGCTCCCAAGGATGAACCAGATTTGTGGAGGTCTACATTTTTTTTCTGAGGTCTTGGCTGATTTCCTTTGGTTTTCCCATGGAGTCAAGCAAAGAGGCACTGAGTTTGAAGGTAGGCCTTGAAATACATCTACAGGTACACCTCCAATTGACTCAAAGGATGTCAATTAACCTATCAGAAGCTTCTAAGCTTCTAAGCCATGACATCATTTTCGGGAATTTTCCAAACTGTTTAAAGGCACAGCCAACTTAGTGTATGTAAACTTCTGACCCACTGGATTTGTGATACACTGAATTATAAGTGAAATAATCGGTCTGTAAACAATTGTTGGAAAAATTACTTGTGTCATGCACAAAGTAGATGTCCTAACCGACTGCCAAAACTATAGTTTGTTAACAAGAAATGTGTGGAGGGGTTGACAAACAGGTTTTAATGACTCCAGCCTAAGTGGATGGAAACTTACGACTTCAACTGTATGTACCAGCTCACACTGGGAACCGATTTTCACTCTAGTACCCTTCCCTGGTGGTCTAGTGGTTAGGTGGTTCAGGATCCCGGTCGGCGCTCTCACCGCCGCACGGCCACTGGGAACCAATTTCGATTCCCGGTCAGGGAATTCGGCGCTCTACCGCTCTTCGATTGCTAGTCATGTTTACTTGTGCAACCTGTCACTATGAATTTAGTAGGTTGTCGCACATATGTACCACTTCAAATTGCAAACTGATTTGCCCTGCAGTGTCCTTCCCAGGTGTTCTAGTGGTGCACCAGACCCTCCTGCAGCAAAGCACCCCCACAACATGATGCTGTGCTTCACGGTTGGGATGTGTTCTTCGGCTTGGGAGCCTCCCCCTGTTCGATATAGGACTCGTTTGCCTGTGGATATAGACCATTTTGTACCTGTTTCCTCCAGCATCTTCACAAGGTCCTTTGCTGTTGTTCTGGGATGGATTTGCACTTTTCGACCCAAAGTACGTTCATCTCTAGGAGACAGAACGAGTCTCCTTCCTGAGCGGTATGACTCCTGCGTGGTCCCATGGTGTTTATACTTGCGTACTATTGTTTCTACAGATGAGCGAGGTACCTTCAGGCGTTTGGAAATTGCTCCCAAGGATGAACCAGATTTGTGGAGGTCTACATTTTTTTTCTGAGGTCTTGGCTGATTTCCTTTGGTTTTCCCATGGAGTCAAGCAAAGAGGCACTGAGTTTGAAGGTAGGCCTTGAAATACATCTACAGGTACACCTCCAATTGACTCAAAGGATGTCAATTCACCTATCAGAAGCTTCTAAGCTTCTAAGCCATGACATCATTTTCGGGAATTTTCCAAACTGTTTAAAGGCACAGCCAACTTAGTGTATGTAAACTTCTGACCCACTGGATTTGTGATACACTGAATTATAAGTGAAATAATCGGTCTGTAAACAATTGTTGGAAAAATTACTTGTGTCATGCACAAAGTAGATGTCCTAACCGACTGCCAAAACTATAGTTTGTTAACAAGAAATGTGTGGAGGGGTTGACAAACAGGTTTTAATGACTCCAGCCTAAGTGGATGGAAACTTACGACTTCAACTGTATGTACCAGCTCACACTGGGAACCGATTTTCACTCTAGTACCCTTCCCTGGTGGTCTAGTGGTTAGGATTCGGCGCTCTCACCGCCGCGGCCCGGGTTCGATTCCCGGTCAGGGAACTACTCTTTTGCTACATGTTTACTTGTGCAACCTGTCACTATGAATATGGAAGGTTATCGCACATATGTACCAGCTCACACTGGGAACCAATTTGCACTGTAGGACCCTTCCCTGGTGGTCTAGTGGTTAGGATTCGGCGCTCTCACCGCTGCGGCCCGGGTTCGATTCCCGGTCAGGGAAATAGTCTATGCTCCTTGTTTACTTGTGCAACCTGTCACTATGAATTTAGTAGGTTGTCGCACATATGTACCACTTCAAATTGCAAACTGATTTGCCCTGCAGTGTCCTTCCCAGGTGTTCTAGTGGTGCACCAGACCCTCCTGCAGCAAAGCACCCCCACAACATGATGCTGTGCTTCACGGTTGGGATGTGTTCTTCGGCTTGGGAGCCTCCCCCAGTTCGATATAGGACTCGTTTGCCTGTGGATATAGACCATTTTGTACCTGTTTCCTCCAGCATCTTCACAAGGTCCTTTGCTGTTGTTCTGGGATGGATTTGCACTTTTCGACCCAAAGTACGTTCATCTCTAGGAGACAGAACGAGTCTCCTTCCTGAGCGGTATGACTCCTGCGTGGTCCCATGGTGTTTATACTTGCGTACTATTGTTTCTACAGATGAGCGAGGTACCTTCAGGCGTTTGGAAATTGCTCCCAAGGATGAACCAGATTTGTGGAGGTCTACATTTTTTTTCTGAGGTCTTGGCTGATTTCCTTTGGTTTTCCCATGGAGTCAAGCAAAGAGGCACTGAGTTTGAAGGTAGGCCTTGAAATACATCTACAGGTACACCTCCAATTGACTCAAAGGATGTCAATTAACCTATCAGAAGCTTCTAAGCTTCTAAGCCATGACATCATTTTCGGGAATTTTCCAAACTGTTTAAAGGCACAGCCAACTTAGTGTATGTAAACTTCTGACCCACTGGATTTGTGATACACTGAATTATAAGTGAAATAATCGGTCTGTAAACAATTGTTGGAAAAATTACTTGTGTCATGCACAAAGTAGATGTCCTAACCGACTGCCAAAACTATAGTTTGTTAACAAGAAATGTGTGGAGGGGTTGACAAACAGGTTTTAATGACTCCAGCCTAAGTGGATGGAAACTTACGACTTCAACTGTATGTACCAGCTCACACTGGGAACCGATTTTCACTCTAGTACCCTTCCCTGGTGGTCTAGTGGTTAGGATTCGGCGCTCTCACCGCCGCGGCCCGGGTTCGATTCCCGGTCAGGGAACTACTCTTTTGCTACATGTTTACTTGTGCAACCTGTCACTATGAATATGGAAGGTTATCGCACATATGTACCAGCTCACACTGGGAACCAATTTGCACTGTAGGACCCTTCCCTGGTGGTCTAGTGGTTAGGATTCGGCGCTCTCACCGCTGCGGCCCGGGTTCGATTCCCGGTCAGGGAAATAGTCTATGCTCCTTGTTTACTTGTGCAACCTGTCACTATGAATTTAGTAGGTTGTCGCACATATGTACCACTTCAAATTGCAAACTGATTTGCCCTGCAGTGTCCTTCCCAGGTGTTCTAGTGGTGCACCAGACCCTCCTGCAGCAAAGCACCCCCACAACATGATGCTGTGCTTCACGGTTGGGATGTGTTCTTCGGCTTGGGAGCCTCCCCCTGTTCGATATAGGACTCGTTTGCCTGTGGATATAGACCATTTTGTACCTGTTTCCTCCAGCATCTTCACAAGGTCCTTTGCTGTTGTTCTGGGATGGATTTGCACTTTTCGACCCAAAGTACGTTCATCTCTAGGAGACAGAACGAGTCTCCTTCCTGAGCGGTATGACTCCTGCGTGGTCCCATGGTGTTTATACTTGCGTACTATTGTTTCTACAGATGAGCGAGGTACCTTCAGGCGTTTGGAAATTGCTCCCAAGGATGAACCAGATTTGTGGAGGTCTACATTTTTTTTCTGAGGTCTTGGCTGATTTCCTTTGGTTTTCCCATGGAGTCAAGCAAAGAGGCACTGAGTTTGAAGGTAGGCCTTGAAATACATCTACAGGTACACCTCCAATTGACTCAAAGGATGTCAATTAACCTATCAGAAGCTTCTAAGCTTCTAAGCCATGACATCATTTTCGGGAATTTTCCAAACTGTTTAAAGGCACAGCCAACTTAGTGTATGTAAACTTCTGACCCACTGGATTTGTGATACACTGAATTATAAGTGAAATAATCGGTCTGTAAACAATTGTTGGAAAAATTACTTGTGTCATGCACAAAGTAGATGTCCTAACCGACTGCCAAAACTATAGTTTGTTAACAAGAAATGTGTGGAGGGGTTGACAAACAGGTTTTAATGACTCCAGCCTAAGTGGATGGAAACTTACGACTTCAACTGTATGTACCAGCTCACACTGGGAACCGATTTTCACTCTAGTACCCTTCCCTGGTGGTCTAGTGGTTAGGATTCGGCGCTCTCACCGCCGCGGCCCGGGTTCGATTCCCGGTCAGGGAACTACTCTTTTGCTACATGTTTACTTGTGCAACCTGTCACTATGAATATGGAAGGTTATCGCACATATGTACCAGCTCACACTGGGAACCAATTTGCACTGTAGGACCCTTCCCTGGTGGTCTAGTGGTTAGGATTCGGCGCTCTCACCGCTGCGGCCCGGGTTCGATTCCCGGTCAGGGAAATAGTCTATGCTCCTTGTTTACTTGTGCAACCTGTCACTATGAATTTAGTAGGTTGTCGCACATATGTACCACTTCAAATTGCAAACTGATTTGCCCTGCAGTGTCCTTCCCAGGTGTTCTAGTGGTGCACCAGACCCTCCTGCAGCAAAGCACCCCCACAACATGATGCTGTGCTTCACGGTTGGGATGTGTTCTTCGGCTTGGGAGCCTCCCCCAGTTCGATATAGGACTCGTTTGCCTGTGGATATAGACCATTTTGTACCTGTTTCCTCCAGCATCTTCACAAGGTCCTTTGCTGTTGTTCTGGGATGGATTTGCACTTTTCGACCCAAAGTACGTTCATCTCTAGGAGACAGAACGAGTCTCCTTCCTGAGCGGTATGACTCCTGCGTGGTCCCATGGTGTTTATACTTGCGTACTATTGTTTCTACAGATGAGCGAGGTACCTTCAGGCGTTTGGAAATTGCTCCCAAGGATGAACCAGATTTGTGGAGGTCTACATTTTTTTTCTGAGGTCTTGGCTGATTTCCTTTGGTTTTCCCATGGAGTCAAGCAAAGAGGCACTGAGTTTGAAGGTAGGCCTTGAAATACATCTACAGGTACACCTCCAATTGACTCAAAGGATGTCAATTAACCTATCAGAAGCTTCTAAGCTTCTAAGCCATGACATCATTTTCGGGAATTTTCCAAACTGTTTAAAGGCACAGCCAACTTAGTGTATGTAAACTTCTGACCCACTGGATTTGTGATACACTGAATTATAAGTGAAATAATCGGTCTGTAAACAATTGTTGGAAAAATTACTTGTGTCATGCACAAAGTAGATGTCCTAACCGACTGCCAAAACTATAGTTTGTTAACAAGAAATGTGTGGAGGGGTTGACAAACAGGTTTTAATGACTCCAGCCTAAGTGGATGGAAACTTACGACTTCAACTGTATGTACCAGCTCACACTGGGAACCGATTTTCACTCTAGTACCCTTCCCTGGTGGTCTAGTGGTTAGGATTCGGCGCTCTCACCGCCGCGGCCCGGGTTCGATTCCCGGTCAGGGAACTACTCTTTTGCTACATGTTTACTTGTGCAACCTGTCACTATGAATATGGAAGGTTATCGCACATATGTACCAGCTCACACTGGGAACCAATTTGCACTGTAGGACCCTTCCCTGGTGGTCTAGTGGTTAGGATTCGGCGCTCTCACCGCTGCGGCCCGGGTTCGATTCCCGGTCAGGGAAATAGTCTATGCTCCTTGTTTACTTGTGCAACCTGTCACTATGAATTTAGTAGGTTGTCGCACATATGTACCACTTCAAATTGCAAACTGATTTGCCCTGCAGTGTCCTTCCCAGGTGTTCTAGTGGTGCACCAGACCCTCCTGCAGCAAAGCACCCCCACAACATGATGCTGTGCTTCACGGTTGGGATGTGTTCTTCGGCTTGGGAGCCTCCCCCAGTTCGATATAGGACTCGTTTGCCTGTGGATATAGACCATTTTGTACCTGTTTCCTCCAGCATCTTCACAAGGTCCTTTGCTGTTGTTCTGGGATGGATTTGCACTTTTCGACCCAAAGTACGTTCATCTCTAGGAGACAGAACGAGTCTCCTTCCTGAGCGGTATGACTCCTGCGTGGTCCCATGGTGTTTATACTTGCGTACTATTGTTTCTACAGATGAGCGAGGTACCTTCAGGCGTTTGGAAATTGCTCCCAAGGATGAACCAGATTTGTGGAGGTCTACATTTTTTTTCTGAGGTCTTGGCTGATTTCCTTTGGTTTTCCCATGGAGTCAAGCAAAGAGGCACTGAGTTTGAAGGTAGGCCTTGAAATACATCTACAGGTACACCTCCAATTGACTCAAAGGATGTCAATTAACCTATCAGAAGCTTCTAAGCTTCTAAGCCATGACATCATTTTCGGGAATTTTCCAAACTGTTTAAAGGCACAGCCAACTTAGTGTATGTAAACTTCTGACCCACTGGATTTGTGATACACTGAATTATAAGTGAAATAATCGGTCTGTAAACAATTGTTGGAAAAATTACTTGTGTCATGCACAAAGTAGATGTCCTAACCGACTGCCAAAACTATAGTTTGTTAACAAGAAATGTGTGGAGGGGTTGACAAACAGGTTTTAATGACTCCAGCCTAAGTGGATGGAAACTTACGACTTCAACTGTATGTACCAGCTCACACTGGGAACCGATTTTCACTCTAGTACCCTTCCCTGGTGGTCTAGTGGTTAGGATTCGGCGCTCTCACCGCCGCGGCCCGGGTTCGATTCCCGGTCAGGGAACTACTCTTTTGCTACATGTTTACTTGTGCAACCTGTCACTATGAATATGGAAGGTTATCGCACATATGTACCAGCTCACACTGGGAACCAATTTGCACTGTAGGACCCTTCCCTGGTGGTCTAGTGGTTAGGATTCGGCGCTCTCACCGCCGCGGCCCGGGTTCGATTCCCGGTCAGGGAAATAGTCTATGCTCCTTGTTTACTTGTGCAACCTGTCACTATGAATTTAGTAGGTTGTCGCACATATGTACCACTTCAAATTGCAAACTGATTTGCCCTGCAGTGTCCTTCCCAGGTGTTCTAGTGGTGCACCAGACCCTCCTGCAGCAAAGCACCCCCACAACATGATGCTGTGCTTCACGGTTGGGATGTGTTCTTCGGCTTGGGAGCCTCCCCCAGTTCGATATAGGACTCGTTTGCCTGTGGATATAGACCATTTTGTACCTGTTTCCTCCAGCATCTTCACAAGGTCCTTTGCTGTTGTTCTGGGATGGATTTGCACTTTTCGACCCAAAGTACGTTCATCTCTAGGAGACAGAACGAGTCTCCTTCCTGAGCGGTATGACTCCTGCGTGGTCCCATGGTGTTTATACTTGCGTACTATTGTTTCTACAGATGAGCGAGGTACCTTCAGGCGTTTGGAAATTGCTCCCAAGGATGAACCAGATTTGTGGAGGTCTACATTTTTTTTCTGAGGTCTTGGCTGATTTCCTTTGGTTTTCCCATGGAGTCAAGCAAAGAGGCACTGAGTTTGAAGGTAGGCCTTGAAATACATCTACAGGTACACCTCCAATTGACTCAAAGGATGTCAATTAACCTATCAGAAGCTTCTAAGCTTCTAAGCCATGACATCATTTTCGGGAATTTTCCAAACTGTTTAAAGGCACAGCCAACTTAGTGTATGTAAACTTCTGACCCACTGGATTTGTGATACACTGAATTATAAGTGAAATAATCGGTCTGTAAACAATTGTTGGAAAAATTACTTGTGTCATGCACAAAGTAGATGTCCTAACCGACTGCCAAAACTATAGTTTGTTAACAAGAAATGTGTGGAGGGGTTGACAAACAGGTTTTAATGACTCCAGCCTAAGTGGATGGAAACTTACGACTTCAACTGTATGTACCAGCTCACACTGGGAACCGATTTTCACTCTAGTACCCTTCCCTGGTGGTCTAGTGGTTAGGATTCGGCGCTCTCACCGCCGCGGCCCGGGTTCGATTCCCGGTCAGGGAACTACTCTTTTGCTACATGTTTACTTGTGCAACCTGTCACTATGAATATGGAAGGTTATCGCACATATGTACCAGCTCACACTGGGAACCAATTTGCACTGTAGGACCCTTCCCTGGTGGTCTAGTGGTTAGGATTCGGCGCTCTCACCGCCGCGGCCCGGGTTCGATTCCCGGTCAGGGAAATAGTCTATGCTCCTTGTTTACTTGTGCAACCTGTCACTATGAATTTAGTAGGTTGTCGCACATATGTACCACTTCAAATTGCAAACTGATTTGCCCTGCAGTGTCCTTCCCAGGTGTTCTAGTGGTGCACCAGACCCTCCTGCAGCAAAGCACCCCCACAACATGATGCTGTGCTTCACGGTTGGGATGTGTTCTTCGGCTTGGGAGCCTGTGTTCGATATAGGACTCGTTTGCCTGTGGATATAGACCATTTTGTACCTGTTTCCTCCAGCATCTTCACAAGGTCCTTTGCTGTTGTTCTGGGATGGATTTGCACTTTTCGACCCAAAGTACGTTCATCTCTAGGAGACAGAACGAGTCTCCTTCCTGAGCGGTATGACTCCTGCGTGGTCCCATGGTGTTTATACTTGCGTACTATTGTTTCTACAGATGAGCGAGGTACCTTCAGGCGTTTGGAAATTGCTCCCAAGGATGAACCAGATTTGTGGAGGTCTACATTTTTTTTCTGAGGTCTTGGCTGATTTCCTTTGGTTTTCCCATGGAGTCAAGCAAAGAGGCACTGAGTTTGAAGGTAGGCCTTGAAATACATCTACAGGTACACCTCCAATTGACTCAAAGGATGTCAATTCACCTATCAGAAGCTTCTAAGCTTCTAAGCCATGACATCATTTTCGGGAATTTTCCAAACTGTTTAAAGGCACAGCCAACTTAGTGTATGTAAACTTCTGACCCACTGGATTTGTGATACACTGAATTATAAGTGAAATAATCGGTCTGTAAACAATTGTTGGAAAAATTACTTGTGTCATGCACAAAGTAGATGTCCTAACCGACTGCCAAAACTATAGTTTGTTAACAAGAAATGTGTGGAGGGGTTGACAAACAGGTTTTAATGACTCCAGCCTAAGTGGATGGAAACTTACGACTTCAACTGTATGTACCAGCTCACACTGGGAACCGATTTTCACTCTAGTACCCTTCCCTGGTGGTCTAGTGGTTAGGATTCGGCGCTCTCACCGCCGCGGCCCGGGTTCGATTCCCGGTCAGGGAACTACTCTTTTGCTACATGTTTACTTGTGCAACCTGTCACTATGAATATGGAAAGTTATCGCACATATGTACCAGCTCACACTGGGAACCAATTTGCACTGTAGGACCCTTCCCTGGTGGTCTAGTGGTTAGGATTCGGCGCTCTCACCGCCGCGGCCCGGGTTCGATTCCCGGTCAGGGAAATAGTCTATGCTCCTTGTTTACTTGTGCAACCTGTCACTATGAATTTAGTAGGTTGTCGCACATATGTACCACTTCAAATTGCAAACTGATTTGCCCTGCAGTGTCCTTCCCAGGTGTTCTAGTGGTGCACCAGACCCTCCTGCAGCAAAGCACCCCCACAACATGATGCTGTGCTTCACGGTTGGGATGTGTTCTTCGGCTTGGGAGCCTCCCCCTGTTCGATATAGGACTCGTTTGCCTGTGGATATAGACCATTTTGTACCTGTTTCCTCCAGCATCTTCACAAGGTCCTTTGCTGTTGTTCTGGGATGGATTTGCACTTTTCGACCCAAAGTACGTTCATCTCTAGGAGACAGAACGAGTCTCCTTCCTGAGCGGTATGACTCCTGCGTGGTCCCATGGTGTTTATACTTGCGTACTATTGTTTCTACAGATGAGCGAGGTACCTTCAGGCGTTTGGAAATTGCTCCCAAGGATGAACCAGATTTGTGGAGGTCTACATTTTTTTTCTGAGGTCTTGGCTGATTTCCTTTGGTTTTCCCATGGAGTCAAGCAAAGAGGCACTGAGTTTGAAGGTAGGCCTTGAAATACATCTACAGGTACACCTCCAATTGACTCAAAGGATGTCAATTAACCTATCAGAAGCTTCTAAGCTTCTAAGCCATGACATCATTTTCGGGAATTTTCCAAACTGTTTAAAGGCACAGCCAACTTAGTGTATGTAAACTTCTGACCCACTGGATTTGTGATACACTGAATTATAAGTGAAATAATCGGTCTGTAAACAATTGTTGGAAAAATTACTTGTGTCATGCACAAAGTAGATGTCCTAACCGACTGCCAAAACTATAGTTTGTTAACAAGAAATGTGTGGAGGGGTTGACAAACAGGTTTTAATGACTCCAGCCTAAGTGGATGGAAACTTACGACTTCAACTGTATGTACCAGCTCACACTGGGAACCGATTTTCACTCTAGTACCCTTCCCTGGTGGTCTAGTGGTTAGGATTCGGCGCTCTCACCGCCGCGGCCCGGGTTCGATTCCCGGTCAGGGAACTACTCTTTTGCTACATGTTTACTTGTGCAACCTGTCACTATGAATATGGAAAGTTATCGCACATATGTACCAGCTCACACTGGGAACCAATTTGCACTGTAGGACCCTTCCCTGGTGGTCTAGTGGTTAGGATTCGGCGCTCTCACCGCCGCGGCCCGGGTTCGATTCCCGGTCAGGGAAATAGTCTATGCTCCTTGTTTACTTGTGCAACCTGTCACTATGAATTTAGTAGGTTGTCGCACATATGTACCACTTCAAATTGCAAACTGATTTGCCCTGCAGTGTCCTTCCCAGGTGTTCTAGTGGTGCACCAGACCCTCCTGCAGCAAAGCACCCCCACAACATGATGCTGTGCTTCACGGTTGGGATGTGTTCTTCGGCTTGGGAGCCTCCCCCAGTTCGATATAGGACTCGTTTGCCTGTGGATATAGACCATTTTGTACCTGTTTCCTCCAGCATCTTCACAAGGTCCTTTGCTGTTGTTCTGGGATGGATTTGCACTTTTCGACCCAAAGTACGTTCATCTCTAGGAGACAGAACGAGTCTCCTTCCTGAGCTGTGGAGGGGATGGAAACTTACGACTTCAACTGTATGTACCAGCTCACACTGGGAACCGATTTTCACTCTAGTACCCTTCCCTGGTGGTCTAGTGGTTAGGATTCGGCGCTCTCACCGCCGCGGCCCGGGTTCGATTCCCGGTCAGGGATCTACTCTTTTGCTACATGTATACTTGTGCAACCTGTCACTTTGAATATGGAAAGTTATCGCACATATGTACCAGCTCACACTGGGAACCAATTTGCACTGTAGGACCCTTCCCTGGTGGTCTAGTGGTTAGGATTCGGCGCTCTCACCGCCGCGGCCCGGGTTCGATTCCCGGTCAGGGAACTACTCTTTTGCTACATGTTTACTTGTGCAACCTGTCACTATGAATTTGGAAAGTTATCGCACATATGTACCAGCTCACACTGGGAACCAATTTGCACTGTAGGACCCTTCCCTGGTGGTCTAGTGGTTAGGATTCGGCGCTCTCACCGCCGCGGCCCGGTCAGGGAAATAGTCTATGCTCCTTGTTTACTTGTGCAACCTGCAACCTCCTGCAGCAAAGCACCCCCACAACATGATGCTGTGCTTCACGGTTGGGATGTGTTCTTCGGCTTGGGAGCCTCCCCCTGTTCGATATAGGACTAGTTTGCCTGTGGATATAGACCATTTTGTACCTGTTTCCTCCAGCATCTTCACAAGGTCCTTTGCTGTTGTTCTGGGATGGATTTGCACTTTTCGACCCAAAGTACGTTCATCTCTAGGAGACAGAACGAGTCTCCTTCCTGAGCGGTATGACTCCTGCGTGGTCCCATGGCGTTTATACTTGCGTACTATTGTTTCTACAGATGAGCGAGGTACCTTCAGGCGTTTGGAAATTGCTCCCAAGGATGAACCAGATTTGTGGAGGTCTACATTTTTTTTCTGAGGTCTTGGCTGATTTCCTTTGGTTTTCCCATGGAGTCAAGCAAAGAGGCACTGAGTTTGAAGGTAGGCCTTGAAATACATCTACAGGTACACCTCCAATTGACTCAAAGGATGTCAATTAACCTATCAGAAGCTTCTAAGCTTCTAAGCCATGACATCATTTTCGGGAATTTTCCAAACTGTTTAAAGGCACAGCCAACTTAGTGTATGTAAACTTCTGACCCACTGGATTTGTGATACACTGAATTATAAGTGAAATAATCGGTCTGTAAACAATTGTTGGAAAAATTACTTGTGTCATGCACAAAGTAGATGTCCTAACCGACTGCCAAAACTATAGTTTGTTAACAAGAAATGTGTGGAGGGGTTGACAAACAGGTTTTAATGACTCCAGCCTAAGTGGATGGAAACTTACGACTTCAACTGTATGTACCAGCTCACACTGGGAACCGATTTTCACTCTAGTACCCTTCCCTGGTGGTCTAGTGGTTAGGATTCGGCGCTCTCACCGCCGCGGCCCGGGTTCGATTCCCGGTCAGGGAACTACTCTTTTGCTACATGTTTACTTGTGCAACCTGTCACTATGAATATGGAAAGTTATCGCACATATGTACCAGCTCACACTGGGAACCAATTTGCACTGTAGGACCCTTCCCTGGTGGTCTAGTGGTTAGGATTCGGCGCTCTCACCGCCGCGGCCCGGGTTCGATTCCCGGTCAGGGAAATAGTCTATGCTCCTTGTTTACTTGTGCAACCTGTCACTATGAATTTAGTAGGTTGTCGCACATATGTACCACTTCAAATTGCAAACTGATTTGCCCTGCAGTGTCCTTCCCAGGTGTTCTAGTGGTGCACCAGACCCTCCTGCAGCAAAGCACCCCCACAACATGATGCTGTGCTTCACGGTTGGGATGTGTTCTTCGGCTTGGGAGCCTCCCCCAGTTCGATATAGGACTCGTTTGCCTGTGGATATAGACCATTTTGTACCTGTTTCCTCCAGCATCTTCACAAGGTCCTTTGCTGTTGTTCTGGGATGGATTTGCACTTTTCGACCCAAAGTACGTTCATCTCTAGGAGACAGAACGAGTCTCCTTCCTGAGCTGTGGAGGGGATGGAAACTTACGACTTCAATGTACCAGCTCACACTGGGAACCGATTTTCACTCTAGTACCCTTCCCTGGTGGTCTAGTGGTTAGGATTCGGCGCTCTCACCGCCGCGGCCCGGGTTCGATTCCCGGTCAGGGATCTACTCTTTTGCTACATGTATACTTGTGCAACCTGTCACTTTGAATATGGAAAGTTATCGCACATATGTACCAGCTCACACTGGGAACCAATTTGCACTGTAGGACCCTTCCCTGGTGGTCTAGTGGTTAGGATTCGGCGCTCTCACCGCCGCGGCCCGGGTTCGATTCCCGGTCAGGGAACTACTCTTTTGCTACATGTTTACTTGTGCAACCTGTCACTATGAATTTGGAAAGTTATCGCACATATGTACCAGCTCACACTGGGAACCAATTTGCACTGTAGGACCCTTCCCTGGTGGTCTAGTGGTTAGGATTCGGCGCTCTCACCGCCGCGGCCCGGTCAGGGAAATAGTCTATGCTCCTTGTTTACTTGTGCAACCTGCAACCTCCTGCAGCAAAGCACCCCCACAACATGATGCTGTGCTTCACGGTTGGGATGTGTTCTTCGGCTTGGGAGCCTCCCCCTGTTCGATATAGGACTAGTTTGCCTGTGGATATAGACCATTTTGTACCTGTTTCCTCCAGCATCTTCACAAGGTCCTTTGCTGTTGTTCTGGGATGGATTTGCACTTTTCGACCCAAAGTACGTTCATCTCTAGGAGACAGAACGAGTCTCCTTCCTGAGCGGTATGACTCCTGCGTGGTCCCATGGTGTTTATACTTGCGTACTATTGTTTCTACAGATGAGCGAGGTACCTTCAGGCGTTTGGAAATTGCTCCCAAGGATGAACCAGATTTGTGGAGGTCTACATTTTTTTTCTGAGGTCTTGGCTGATTTCCTTTGGTTTTCCCATGGAGTCAAGCAAAGAGGCACTGAGTTTGAAGGTAGGCCTTGAAATACATCTACAGGTACACCTCCAATTGACTCAAAGGATGTCAATTCACCTATCAGAAGCTTCTAAGCTTCTAAGCCATGACATCATTTTCGGGAATTTTCCAAACTGTTTAAAGGCACAGCCAACTTAGTGTATGTAAACTTCTGACCCACTGGATTTGTGATACACTGAATTATAAGTGAAATAATCGGTCTGTAAACAATTGTTGGAAAAATTACTTGTGTCATGCACAAAGTAGATGTCCTAACCGACTGCCAAAACTATAGTTTGTTAACAAGAAATGTGTGGAGGGGTTGACAAACAGGTTTTAATGACTCCAGCCTAAGTGGATGGAAACTTACGACTTCAACTGTATGTACCAGCTCACACTGGGAACCGATTTTCACTCTAGTACCCTTCCCTGGTGGTCTAGTGGTTAGGATTCGGCGCTCTCACCGCCGCGGCCCGGGTTCGATTCCCGGTCAGGGAACTACTCTTTTGCTACATGTTTACTTGTGCAACCTGTCACTATGAATATGGAAGTTATCGCACATATGTACCAGCTCACACTGGGAACCAATTTGCACTGTAGGACCCTTCCCTGGTGGTCTAGTGGTTAGGATTCCGCTCTCATGCGGCCCGGGTTCGATTCCCGGTCAGGGAAATAGTCTATGCTCCTTGTTTACTTGTGCAACCTGTCACTATGAATTTAGTAGGTTTACTTGTGCAACCTGCACCAACCCTCCTGCAGCAAAGCACCCCCACAACATGATGCTGTGCTTCACGGTTGGGATGTGTTCTTCGGCTTGGGAGCCTCCCCCTGTTCGATATAGGACTCGTTTGCCTGTGGATATAGACCATTTTGTACCTGTTTCCTCCAGCATCTTCACAAGGTCCTTTGCTGTTGTTCTGGGATGGATTTGCACTTTTCGACCCAAAGTACGTTCATCTCTAGGAGACAGAACGAGTCTCCTTCCTGAGCGGTATGACTCCTGCGTGGTCCCATGGTGTTTATACTTGCGTACTATTGTTTCTACAGATGAGCGAGGTACCTTCAGGCGTTTGGAAATTGCTCCCAAGGATGAACCAGATTTGTGGAGGTCTACATTTTTTTTCTGAGGTCTTGGCTGATTTCCTTTGGTTTTCCCATGGAGTCAAGCAAAGAGGCACTGAGTTTGAAGGTAGGCCTTGAAATACATCTACAGGTACACCTCCAATTGACTCAAAGGATGTCAATTAACCTATCAGAAGCTTCTAAGCTTCTAAGCCATGACATCATTTTCGGGAATTTTCCAAACTGTTTAAAGGCACAGCCAACTTAGTGTATGTAAACTTCTGACCCACTGGATTTGTGATACACTGAATTATAAGTGAAATAATCGGTCTGTAAACAATTGTTGGAAAAATTACTTGTGTCATGCACAAAGTAGATGTCCTAACCGACTGCCAAAACTATAGTTTGTTAACAAGAAATGTGTGGAGGGGTTGACAAACAGGTTTTAATGACTCCAGCCTAAGTGGATGGAAACTTACGACTTCAACTGTATGTACCAGCTCACACTGGGAACCGATTTTCACTCTAGTACCCTTCCCTGGTGGTCTAGTGGTTAGGATTCGGCGCTCTCACCGCCGCGGCCCGGGTTCGATTCCCGGTCAGGGAACTACTCTTTTGCTACATGTTTACTTGTGCAACCTGTCACTATGAATATGGAAAGTTATCGCACATATGTACCAGCTCACACTGGGAACCAATTTGCACTGTAGGACCCTTCCCTGGTGGTCTAGTGGTTAGGATTCGGCGCTCTCACCGCCGCGGCCCGGGTTCGATTCCCGGTCAGGGAAATAGTCTATGCTCCTTGTTTACTTGTGCAACCTGTCACTATGAATTTAGTAGGTTGTCGCACATATGTACCACTTCAAATTGCAAACTGATTTGCCCTGCAGTGTCCTTCCCAGGTGTTCTAGTGGTGCACCAGACCCTCCTGCAGCAAAGCACCCCCACAACATGATGCTGTGCTTCACGGTTGGGATGTGTTCTTCGGCTTGGGAGCCTCCCCCAGTTCGATATAGGACTCGTTTGCCTGTGGATATAGACCATTTTGTACCTGTTTCCTCCAGCATCTTCACAAGGTCCTTTGCTGTTGTTCTGGGATGGATTTGCACTTTTCGACCCAAAGTACGTTCATCTCTAGGAGACAGAACGAGTCTCCTTCCTGAGCTGTGGAGGGGATGGAAACTTACGACTTCAACTGTATGTACCAGCTCACACTGGGAACCGATTTTCACTCTAGTACCCTTCCCTGGTGGTCTAGTGGTTAGGATTCGGCGCTCTCACCGCCGCGGCCCGGGTTCGATTCCCGGTCAGGGATCTACTCTTTTGCTACATGTATACTTGTGCAACCTGTCACTTTGAATATGGAAAGTTATCGCACATATGTACCAGCTCACACTGGGAACCAATTTGCACTGTAGGACCCTTCCCTGGTGGTCTAGTGGTTAGGATTCGGCGCTCTCACCGCCGCGGCCCGGGTTCGATTCCCGGTCAGGGAACTACTCTTTTGCTACATGTTTACTTGTGCAACCTGTCACTATGAATTTGGAAAGTTATCGCACATATGTACCAGCTCACACTGGGAACCAATTTGCACTGTAGGACCCTTCCCTGGTGGTCTAGTGGTTAGGATTCGGCGCTCTCACCGCCGCGGCCCGGTCAGGGAAATAGTCTATGCTCCTTGTTTACTTGTGCAACCTGCAACCTCCTGCAGCAAAGCACCCCCACAACATGATGCTGTGCTTCACGGTTGGGATGTGTTCTTCGGCTTGGGAGCCTCCCCCTGTTCGATATAGGACTAGTTTGCCTGTGGATATAGACCATTTTGTACCTGTTTCCTCCAGCATCTTCACAAGGTCCTTTGCTGTTGTTCTGGGATGGATTTGCACTTTTCGACCCAAAGTACGTTCATCTCTAGGAGACAGAACGAGTCTCCTTCCTGAGCGGTATGACTCCTGCGTGGTCCCATGGCGTTTATACTTGCGTACTATTGTTTCTACAGATGAGCGAGGTACCTTCAGGCGTTTGGAAATTGCTCCCAAGGATGAACCAGATTTGTGGAGGTCTACATTTTTTTTCTGAGGTCTTGGCTGATTTCCTTTGGTTTTCCCATGGAGTCAAGCAAAGAGGCACTGAGTTTGAAGGTAGGCCTTGAAATACATCTACAGGTACACCTCCAATTGACTCAAAGGATGTCAATTCACCTATCAGAAGCTTCTAAGCTTCTAAGCCATGACATCATTTTCGGGAATTTTCCAAACTGTTTAAAGGCACAGCCAACTTAGTGTATGTAAACTTCTGACCCACTGGATTTGTGATACACTGAATTATAAGTGAAATAATCGGTCTGTAAACAATTGTTGGAAAAATTACTTGTGTCATGCACAAAGTAGATGTCCTAACCGACTGCCAAAACTATAGTTTGTTAACAAGAAATGTGTGGAGGGGTTGACAAACAGGTTTTAATGACTCCAGCCTAAGTGGATGGAAACTTACGACTTCAACTGTATGTACCAGCTCACACTGGGAACCGATTTTCACTCTAGTACCCTTCCCTGGTGGTCTAGTGGTTAGGATTCGGCGCTCTCACCGCCGCGGCCCGGGTTCGATTCCCGGTCAGGGAAATACTCTTATGCTACATGTTTACTTGTGCAACCTGTCACTATGAATATGGAAGGTTATCGCACATATGTACCACTTCAAATTGCAAACTGATTTGCCCTGCAGTGTCCTTCCCAGGTGTTCTAGTGGTGCACCAGACCCTCCTGCAGCAAAGCACCCCCACAACATGATGCTGTGCTTCACGGTTGGGATGTGTTCTTCGGCTTGGGAGCCTCCCCCTGTTCGATATAGGACTCGTTTGCCTGTGGATATAGACCATTTTGTACCTGTTTCCTCCAGCATCTTCACAAGGTCCTTTGCTGTTGTTCTGGGATGGATTTGCACTTTTCGACCCAAAGTACGTTCATCTCTAGGAGACAGAACGAGTCTCCTTCCTGAGCTGTGGAGGGGATGGAAACTTACGACTTCAACTGTATGTACCAGCTCACACTGGGAACCAATTTGCACTGTAGGACCCTTCCCTGGTGGTCTAGTGGTTAGGATTCGGCGCTCTCACCGCTGCGGCCCGGGTTCGATTCCCGGTCAGGGAAATAGTCTATGCTCCTTGTTTACTTGTGCAACCTGTCACTATGAATTTAGTAGGTTGTCGCACATATGTACCACTTCAAATTGCAAACTGATTTGCCCTGCAGTGTCCTTCCCAGGTGTTCTAGTGGTGCACCAGACCCTCCTGCAGCAAAGCACCCCCACAACATGATGCTGTGCTTCACGGTTTGGATGTGTTCTTCGGCTTGGGAGCCTCCCCCAGTTCGATATAGGACTCGTTTGCCTGTGGATATAGACCATTTTGTACCTGTTTCCTCCAGCATCTTCACAAGGTCCTTTGCTGTTGTTCTGGGATGGATTTGCACTTTTCGACCCAAAGTACGTTCATCTCTAGGAGACAGAACGAGTCTCCTTCCTGAGCTGTGGAGGGGATGGAAACTTACGACTTCAACTGTATGTACCAGCTCACACTGGGAACCGATTTTCACTCTAGTACCCTTCCCTGGTGGTCTAGTGGTTAGGATTCGGCGCTCTCACCGCCGCGGCCCGGGTTCGATTCCCGGTCAGGGAACTACTCTTTTGCTACATGTATACTTGTGCAACCTGTCACTATGAATATGGAAAGTTATCGCACATATGTACCAGCTCACACTGGGAACCAATTTGCACTGTAGGACCCTTCCCTGGTGGTCTAGTGGTTAGGATTCGGCGCTCTCACCGCTGCGGCCCGGGTTCGATTCCCGGTCAGGGAACTACTCTTTTGCTACATGTTTACTTGTGCAACCTGTCACTATGAATTTGGAAAGTTATCGCACATATGTACCACTCAACTTGAACCAATTTGCACTGTAGGATTTGCCCTGCAGTGTCCTTCCCAGGTGTTCTATGCTCCTTGGTGCACCAGACCCTCCTGCAGCAAAGCACCCCCACAACATGATGCTGTGCTTCACGGTTGGGATGTGTTCTTCGGCTTGGGAGCCTCCCCCTGTTCGATATAGGACTAGTTTGCCTGTGGATATAGACCATTTTGTACCTGTTTCCTCCAGCATCTTCACAAGGTCCTTTGCTGTTGTTCTGGGATGGATTTGCACTTTTCGACCCAAAGTACGTTCATCTCTAGGAGACAGAACGAGTCTCCTTCCTGAGCGGTATGACTCCTGCGTGGTCCCATGGCGTTTATACTTGCGTACTATTGTTTCTACAGATGAGCGAGGTACCTTCAGGCGTTTGGAAATTGCTCCCAAGGATGAACCAGATTTGTGGAGGTCTACATTTTTTTTCTGAGGTCTTGGCTGATTTCCTTTGGTTTTCCCATGGAGTCAAGCAAAGAGGCACTGAGTTTGAAGGTAGGCCTTGAAATACATCTACAGGTACACCTCCAATTGACTCAAAGGATGTCAATTAACCTATCAGAAGCTTCTAAGCTTCTAAGCCATGACATCATTTTCGGGAATTTTCCAAACTGTTTAAAGGCACAGCCAACTTAGTGTATGTAAACTTCTGACCCACTGGATTTGTGATACACTGAATTATAAGTGAAATAATCGGTCTGTAAACAATTGTTGGAAAAATTACTTGTGTCATGCACAAAGTAGATGTCCTAACCGACTGCCAAAACTATAGTTTGTTAACAAGAAATGTGTGGAGGGGTTGACAAACAGGTTTTAATGACTCCAGCCTAAGTGGATGGAAACTTACGACTTCAACTGTATGTACCAGCTCACACTGGGAACCGATTTTCACTCTAGTACCCTTCCCTGGTGGTCTAGTGGTTAGGATTCGGCGCTCTCACCGCCGCGGCCCGGGTTCGATTCCCGGTCAGGGAACTACTCTTTTGCTACATGTTTACTTGTGCAACCTGTCACTATGAATATGGAAGGTTATCGCACATATGTACCAGCTCACACTGGGAACCAATTTGCACTGTAGGACCCTTCCCTGGTGGTCTAGTGGTTAGGATTCGGCGCTCTCACCGCTGCGGCCCGGGTTCGATTCCCGGTCAGGGAAATAGTCTATGCTCCTTGTTTACTTGTGCAACCTGTCACTATGAATTTAGTAGGTTGTCGCACATATGTACCACTTCAAATTGCAAACTGATTTGCCCTGCAGTGTCCTTCCCAGGTGTTCTAGTGGTGCACCAGACCCTCCTGCAGCAAAGCACCCCCACAACATGATGCTGTGCTTCACGGTTGGGATGTGTTCTTCGGCTTGGGAGCCTGTGTTCGATATAGGACTCGTTTGCCTGTGGATATAGACCATTTTGTACCTGTTTCCTCCAGCATCTTCACAAGGTCCTTTGCTGTTGTTCTGGGATGGATTTGCACTTTTCGACCCAAAGTACGTTCATCTCTAGGAGACAGAACGAGTCTCCTTCCTGAGCGGTATGACTCCTGCGTGGTCCCATGGTGTTTATACTTGCGTACTATTGTTTCTACAGATGAGCGAGGTACCTTCAGGCGTTTGGAAATTGCTCCCAAGGATGAACCAGATTTGTGGAGGTCTACATTTTTTTTCTGAGGTCTTGGCTGATTTCCTTTGGTTTTCCCATGGAGTCAAGCAAAGAGGCACTGAGTTTGAAGGTAGGCCTTGAAATACATCTACAGGTACACCTCCAATTGACTCAAAGGATGTCAATTAACCTATCAGAAGCTTCTAAGCTTCTAAGCCATGACATCATTTTCGGGAATTTTCCAAACTGTTTAAAGGCACAGCCAACTTAGTGTATGTAAACTTCTGACCCACTGGATTTGTGATACACTGAATTATAAGTGAAATAATCGGTCTGTAAACAATTGTTGGAAAAATTACTTGTGTCATGCACAAAGTAGATGTCCTAACCGACTGCCAAAACTATAGTTTGTTAACAAGAAATGTGTGGAGGGGTTGACAAACAGGTTTTAATGACTCCAGCCTAAGTGGATGGAAACTTACGACTTCAACTGTATGTACCAGCTCACACTGGGAACCGATTTTCACTCTAGTACCCTTCCCTGGTGGTCTAGTGGTTAGGATTCGGCGCTCTCACCGCCGCGGCCCGGGTTCGATTCCCGGTCAGGGAACTACTCTTTTGCTACATGTTTACTTGTGCAACCTGTCACTATGAATATGGAAGGTTATCGCACATATGTACCAGCTCACACTGGGAACCAATTTGCACTGTAGGACCCTTCCCTGGTGGTCTAGTGGTTAGGATTCGGCGCTCTCACCGCTGCGGCCCGGGTTCGATTCCCGGTCAGGGAAATAGTCTATGCTCCTTGTTTACTTGTGCAACCTGTCACTATGAATTTAGTAGGTTGTCGCACATATGTACCACTTCAAATTGCAAACTGATTTGCCCTGCAGTGTCCTTCCCAGGTGTTCTAGTGGTGCACCAGACCCTCCTGCAGCAAAGCACCCCCACAACATGATGCTGTGCTTCACGGTTGGGATGTGTTCTTCGGCTTGGGAGCCTCCCCCTGTTCGATATAGGACTCGTTTGCCTGTGGATATAGACCATTTTGTACCTGTTTCCTCCAGCATCTTCACAAGGTCCTTTGCTGTTGTTCTGGGATGGATTTGCACTTTTCGACCCAAAGTACGTTCATCTCTAGGAGACAGAACGAGTCTCCTTCCTGAGCGGTATGACTCCTGCGTGGTCCCATGGTGTTTATACTTGCGTACTATTGTTTCTACAGATGAGCGAGGTACCTTCAGGCGTTTGGAAATTGCTCCCAAGGATGAACCAGATTTGTGGAGGTCTACATTTTTTTTCTGAGGTCTTGGCTGATTTCCTTTGGTTTTCCCATGGAGTCAAGCAAAGAGGCACTGAGTTTGAAGGTAGGCCTTGAAATACATCTACAGGTACACCTCCAATTGACTCAAAGGATGTCAATTAACCTATCAGAAGCTTCTAAGCTTCTAAGCCATGACATCATTTTCGGGAATTTTCCAAACTGTTTAAAGGCACAGCCAACTTAGTGTATGTAAACTTCTGACCCACTGGATTTGTGATACACTGAATTATAAGTGAAATAATCGGTCTGTAAACAATTGTTGGAAAAATTACTTGTGTCATGCACAAAGTAGATGTCCTAACCGACTGCCAAAACTATAGTTTGTTAACAAGAAATGTGTGGAGGGGTTGACAAACAGGTTTTAATGACTCCAGCCTAAGTGGATGGAAACTTACGACTTCAACTGTATGTACCAGCTCACACTGGGAACCGATTTTCACTCTAGTACCCTTCCCTGGTGGTCTAGTGGTTAGGATTCGGCGCTCTCACCGCCGCGGCCCGGGTTCGATTCCCGGTCAGGGAACTACTCTTTTGCTACATGTTTACTTGTGCAACCTGTCACTATGAATATGGAAGGTTATCGCACATATGTACCAGCTCACACTGGGAACCAATTTGCACTGTAGGACCCTTCCCTGGTGGTCTAGTGGTTAGGATTCGGCGCTCTCACCGCCGCGGCCCGGGTTCGATTCCCGGTCAGGGAAATAGTCTATGCTCCTTGTTTACTTGTGCAACCTGTCACTATGAATTTAGTAGGTTGTCCCATGGTGATTTTATACTTGCAGACCCTCCTGCAGCAAAGCACCCCCACAACATGATGCTGTGCTTCACGGTTGGGACAGATATAGGACTCGTTTGCCTGTGGATATAGACCATTTTGTACCTGTTTCCTAGCATCTTCACAAGGTCCTTTGCTGTTGTTCTGGGATGGATTTGCACTTTTCGACCCAAAGTACGTTCATCTCTAGGAGACAGAACGAGTCTCCTTCCTGAGCGGTATGACTCCTGCGTGGTCCCATGGTGTTTATACTTGCGTACTATTGTTTCTACAGATGAGCGAGGTACCTTCAGGCGTTTGGAAATTGCTCCCAAGGATGAACCAGATTTGTGGAGGTCTACATTTTTTTTCTGAGGTCTTGGCTGATTTCCTTTGGTTTTCCCATGGAGTCAAGCAAAGAGGCACTGAGTTTGAAGGTAGGCCTTGAAATACATCTACAGGTACACCTCCAATTGACTCAAAGGATGTCAATTAACCTATCAGAAGCTTCTAAGCTTCTAAGCCATGACATCATTTTCGGGAATTTTCCAAACTGTTTAAAGGCACAGCCAACTTAGTGTATGTAAACTTCTGACCCACTGGATTTGTGATACACTGAATTATAAGTGAAATAATCGGTCTGTAAACAATTGTTGGAAAAATTACTTGTGTCATGCACAAAGTAGATGTCCTAACCGACTGCCAAAACTATAGTTTGTTAACAAGAAATGTGTGGAGGGGTTGACAAACAGGTTTTAATGACTCCAGCCTAAGTGGATGGAAACTTACGACTTCAACTGTATGTACCAGCTCACACTGGGAACCGATTTTCACTCTAGTACCCTTCCCTGGTGGTCTAGTGGTTAGGATTCGGCGCTCTCACCGCCGCGGCCCGGGTTCGATTCCCGGTCAGGGAACTACTCTTTTGCTACATGTTTACTTGTGCAACCTGTCACTATGAATATGGAAGGTTATCGCACATATGTACCAGCTCACACTGGGAACCAATTTGCACTGTAGGACCCTTCCCTGGTGGTCTAGTGGTTAGGATTCGGCGCTCTCACCGCCGCGGCCCGGGTTCGATTCCCGGTCAGGGAAATAGTCTATGCTCCTTGTTTACTTGTGCAACCTGTCACTATGAATTTAGTAGGTTGTCGCACATATGTACCACTTCAAATTGCAAACTGATTTGCCCTGCAGTGTCCTTCCCAGGTGTTCTAGTGGTGCACCAGACCCTCCTGCAGCAAAGCACCCCCACAACATGATGCTGTGCTTCACGGTTGGGATGTGTTCTTCGGCTTGGGAGCCTCCCCCTGTTCGATATAGGACTCGTTTGCCTGTGGATATAGACCATTTTGTACCTGTTTCCTCCAGCATCTTCACAAGGTCCTTTGCTGTTGTTCTGGGATGGATTTGCACTTTTCGACCCAAAGTACGTTCATCTCTAGGAGACAGAACGAGTCTCCTTCCTGAGCGGTATGACTCCTGCGTGGTCCCATGGTGTTTATACTTGCGTACTATTGTTTCTACAGATGAGCGAGGTACCTTCAGGCGTTTGGAAATTGCTCCCAAGGATGAACCAGATTTGTGGAGGTCTACATTTTTTTTCTGAGGTCTTGGCTGATTTCCTTTGGTTTTCCCATGGAGTCAAGCAAAGAGGCACTGAGTTTGAAGGTAGGCCTTGAAATACATCTACAGGTACACCTCCAATTGACTCAAAGGATGTCAATTAACCTATCAGAAGCTTCTAAGCTTCTAAGCCATGACATCATTTTCGGGAATTTTCCAAACTGTTTAAAGGCACAGCCAACTTAGTGTATGTAAACTTCTGACCCACTGGATTTGTGATACACTGAATTATAAGTGAAATAATCGGTCTGTAAACAATTGTTGGAAAAATTACTTGTGTCATGCACAAAGTAGATGTCCTAACCGACTGCCAAAACTATAGTTTGTTAACAAGAAATGTGTGGAGGGGTTGACAAACAGGTTTTAATGACTCCAGCCTAAGTGGATGGAAACTTACGACTTCAACTGTATGTACCAGCTCACACTGGGAACCGATTTTCACTCTAGTACCCTTCCCTGGTGGTCTAGTGGTTAGGATTCGGCGCTCTCACCGCCGCGGCCCGGGTTCGATTCCCGGTCAGGGAACTACTCTTTTGCTACATGTTTACTTGTGCAACCTGTCACTATGAATATGGAAGGTTATCGCACATATGTACCAGCTCACACTGGGAACCAATTTGCACTGTAGGACCCTTCCCTGGTGGTCTAGTGGTTAGGATTCGGCGCTCTCACCGCCGCGGCCCGGGTTCGATTCCCGGTCAGGGAAATAGTCTATGCTCCTTGTTTACTTGTGCAACCTGTCACTATGAATTTAGTAGGTTGTCGCACATATGTACCACTTCAAATTGCAAACTGATTTGCCCTGCAGTGTCCTTCCCAGGTGTTCTAGTGGTGCACCAGACCCTCCTGCAGCAAAGCACCCCCACAACATGATGCTGTGCTTCACGGTTGGGATGTGTTCTTCGGCTTGGGAGCCTCCCCCTGTTCGATATAGGACTCGTTTGCCTGTGGATATAGACCATTTTGTACCTGTTTCCTCCAGCATCTTCACAAGGTCCTTTGCTGTTGTTCTGGGATGGATTTGCACTTTTCGACCCAAAGTACGTTCATCTCTAGGAGACAGAACGAGTCTCCTTCCTGAGCGGTATGACTCCTGCGTGGTCCCATGGTGTTTATACTTGCGTACTATTGTTTCTACAGATGAGCGAGGTACCTTCAGGCGTTTGGAAATTGCTCCCAAGGATGAACCAGATTTGTGGAGGTCTACATTTTTTTTCTGAGGTCTTGGCTGATTTCCTTTGGTTTTCCCATGGAGTCAAGCAAAGAGGCACTGAGTTTGAAGGTAGGCCTTGAAATACATCTACAGGTACACCTCCAATTGACTCAAAGGATGTCAATTAACCTATCAGAAGCTTCTAAGCTTCTAAGCCATGACATCATTTTCGGGAATTTTCCAAACTGTTTAAAGGCACAGCCAACTTAGTGTATGTAAACTTCTGACCCACTGGATTTGTGATACACTGAATTATAAGTGAAATAATCGGTCTGTAAACAATTGTTGGAAAAATTACTTGTGTCATGCACAAAGTAGATGTCCTAACCGACTGCCAAAACTATAGTTTGTTAACAAGAAATGTGTGGAGGGGTTGACAAACAGGTTTTAATGACTCCAGCCTAAGTGGATGGAAACTTACGACTTCAACTGTATGTACCAGCTCACACTGGGAACCGATTTTCACTCTAGTACCCTTCCCTGGTGGTCTAGTGGTTAGGATTCGGCGCTCTCACCGCCGCGGCCCGGGTTCGATTCCCGGTCAGGGAACTACTCTTTTGCTACATGTTTACTTGTGCAACCTGTCACTATGAATATGGAAGGTTATCGCACATATGTACCAGCTCACACTGGGAACCAATTTGCACTGTAGGACCCTTCCCTGGTGGTCTAGTGGTTAGGATTCGGCGCTCTCACCGCCGCGGCCCGGGTTCGATTCCCGGTCAGGGAAATAGTCTATGCTCCTTGTTTACTTGTGCAACCTGTCACTATGAATTTAGTAGGTTGTCGCACATATGTACCACTTCAAATTGCAAACTGATTTGCCCTGCAGTGTCCTTCCCAGGTGTTCTAGTGGTGCACCAGACCCTCCTGCAGCAAAGCACCCCCACAACATGATGCTGTGCTTCACGGTTGGGATGTGTTCTTCGGCTTGGGAGCCTGTGTTCGATATAGGACTCGTTTGCCTGTGGATATAGACCATTTTGTACCTGTTTCCTCCAGCATCTTCACAAGGTCCTTTGCTGTTGTTCTGGGATGGATTTGCACTTTTCGACCCAAAGTACGTTCATCTCTAGGAGACAGAACGAGTCTCCTTCCTGAGCGGTATGACTCCTGCGTGGTCCCATGGTGTTTATACTTGCGTACTATTGTTTCTACAGATGAGCGAGGTACCTTCAGGCGTTTGGAAATTGCTCCCAAGGATGAACCAGATTTGTGGAGGTCTACATTTTTTTTCTGAGGTCTTGGCTGATTTCCTTTGGTTTTCCCATGGAGTCAAGCAAAGAGGCACTGAGTTTGAAGGTAGGCCTTGAAATACATCTACAGGTACACCTCCAATTGACTCAAAGGATGTCAATTAACCTATCAGAAGCTTCTAAGCTTCTAAGCCATGACATCATTTTCGGGAATTTTCCAAACTGTTTAAAGGCACAGCCAACTTAGTGTATGTAAACTTCTGACCCACTGGATTTGTGATACACTGAATTATAAGTGAAATAATCGGTCTGTAAACAATTGTTGGAAAAATTACTTGTGTCATGCACAAAGTAGATGTCCTAACCGACTGCCAAAACTATAGTTTGTTAACAAGAAATGTGTGGAGGGGTTGACAAACAGGTTTTAATGACTCCAGCCTAAGTGGATGGAAACTTACGACTTCAACTGTATGTACCAGCTCACACTGGGAACCGATTTTCACTCTAGTACCCTTCCCTGGTGGTCTAGTGGTTAGGATTCGGCGCTCTCACCGCCGCGGCCCGGGTTCGATTCCCGGTCAGGGAACTACTCTTTTGCTACATGTTTACTTGTGCAACCTGTCACTATGAATATGGAAAGTTATCGCACATATGTACCAGCTCACACTGGGAACCAATTTGCACTGTAGGACCCTTCCCTGGTGGTCTAGTGGTTAGGATTCGGCGCTCTCACCGCCGCGGCCCGGGTTCGATTCCCGGTCAGGGAAATAGTCTATGCTCCTTGTTTACTTGTGCAACCTGTCACTATGAATTTAGTAGGTTGTCGCACATATGTACCACTTCAAATTGCAAACTGATTTGCCCTGCAGTGTCCTTCCCAGGTGTTCTAGTGGTGCACCAGACCCTCCTGCAGCAAAGCACCCCCACAACATGATGCTGTGCTTCACGGTTGGGATGTGTTCTTCGGCTTGGGAGCCTCCCCCTGTTCGATATAGGACTCGTTTGCCTGTGGATATAGACCATTTTGTACCTGTTTCCTCCAGCATCTTCACAAGGTCCTTTGCTGTTGTTCTGGGATGGATTTGCACTTTTCGACCCAAAGTACGTTCATCTCTAGGAGACAGAACGAGTCTCCTTCCTGAGCGGTATGACTCCTGCGTGGTCCCATGGTGTTTATACTTGCGTACTATTGTTTCTACAGATGAGCGAGGTACCTTCAGGCGTTTGGAAATTGCTCCCAAGGATGAACCAGATTTGTGGAGGTCTACATTTTTTTTCTGAGGTCTTGGCTGATTTCCTTTGGTTTTCCCATGGAGTCAAGCAAAGAGGCACTGAGTTTGAAGGTAGGCCTTGAAATACATCTACAGGTACACCTCCAATTGACTCAAAGGATGTCAATTAACCTATCAGAAGCTTCTAAGCTTCTAAGCCATGACATCATTTTCGGGAATTTTCCAAACTGTTTAAAGGCACAGCCAACTTAGTGTATGTAAACTTCTGACCCACTGGATTTGTGATACACTGAATTATAAGTGAAATAATCGGTCTGTAAACAATTGTTGGAAAAATTACTTGTGTCATGCACAAAGTAGATGTCCTAACCGACTGCCAAAACTATAGTTTGTTAACAAGAAATGTGTGGAGGGGTTGACAAACAGGTTTTAATGACTCCAGCCTAAGTGGATGGAAACTTACGACTTCAACTGTATGTACCAGCTCACACTGGGAACCGATTTTCACTCTAGTACCCTTCCCTGGTGGTCTAGTGGTTAGGATTCGGCGCTCTCACCGCCGCGGCCCGGGTTCGATTCCCGGTCAGGGAACTACTCTTTTGCTACATGTTTACTTGTGCAACCTGTCACTATGAATATGGAAGGTTATCGCACATATGTACCAGCTCACACTGGGAACCAATTTGCACTGTAGGACCCTTCCCTGGTGGTCTAGTGGTTAGGATTCGGCGCTCTCACCGCCGCGGCCCGGGTTCGATTCCCGGTCAGGGAAATAGTCTATGCTCCTTGTTTACTTGTGCAACCTGTCACTATGAATTTAGTAGGTTGTCGCACATATGTACCACTTCAAATTGCAAACTGATTTGCCCTGCAGTGTCCTTCCCAGGTGTTCTAGTGGTGCACCAGACCCTCCTGCAGCAAAGCACCCCCACAACATGATGCTGTGCTTCACGGTTGGGATGTGTTCTTCGGCTTGGGAGCCTCCCCCTGTTCGATATAGGACTCGTTTGCCTGTGGATATAGACCATTTTGTACCTGTTTCCTCCAGCATCTTCACAAGGTCCTTTGCTGTTGTTCTGGGATGGATTTGCACTTTTCGACCCAAAGTACGTTCATCTCTAGGAGACAGAACGAGTCTCCTTCCTGAGCGGTATGACTCCTGCGTGGTCCCATGGTGTTTATACTTGCGTACTATTGTTTCTACAGATGAGCGAGGTACCTTCAGGCGTTTGGAAATTGCTCCCAAGGATGAACCAGATTTGTGGAGGTCTACATTTTTTTTCTGAGGTCTTGGCTGATTTCCTTTGGTTTTCCCATGGAGTCAAGCAAAGAGGCACTGAGTTTGAAGGTAGGCCTTGAAATACATCTACAGGTACACCTCCAATTGACTCAAAGGATGTCAATTAACCTATCAGAAGCTTCTAAGCTTCTAAGCCATGACATCATTTTCGGGAATTTTCCAAACTGTTTAAAGGCACAGCCAACTTAGTGTATGTAAACTTCTGACCCACTGGATTTGTGATACACTGAATTATAAGTGAAATAATCGGTCTGTAAACAATTGTTGGAAAAATTACTTGTGTCATGCACAAAGTAGATGTCCTAACCGACTGCCAAAACTATAGTTTGTTAACAAGAAATGTGTGGAGGGGTTGACAAACAGGTTTTAATGACTCCAGCCTAAGTGGATGGAAACTTACGACTTCAACTGTATGTACCAGCTCACACTGGGAACCGATTTTCACTCTAGTACCCTTCCCTGGTGGTCTAGTGGTTAGGATTCGGCGCTCTCACCGCCGCGGCCCGGGTTCGATTCCCGGTCAGGGAACTACTCTTTTGCTACATGTTTACTTGTGCAACCTGTCACTATGAATATGGAAGGTTATCGCACATATGTACCAGCTCACACTGGGAACCAATTTGCACTGTAGGACCCTTCCCTGGTGGTCTAGTGGTTAGGATTCGGCGCTCTCACCGCCGCGGCCCGGGTTCGATTCCCGGTCAGGGAAATAGTCTATGCTCCTTGTTTACTTGTGCAACCTGTCACTATGAATTTAGTAGGTTGTCGCACATATGTACCACTTCAAATTGCAAACTGATTTGCCCTGCAGTGTCCTTCCCAGGTGTTCTAGTGGTGCACCAGACCCTCCTGCAGCAAAGCACCCCCACAACATGATGCTGTGCTTCACGGTTGGGATGTGTTCTTCGGCTTGGGAGCCTCCCCCTGTTCGATATAGGACTCGTTTGCCTGTGGATATAGACCATTTTGTACCTGTTTCCTCCAGCATCTTCACAAGGTCCTTTGCTGTTGTTCTGGGATGGATTTGCACTTTTCGACCCAAAGTACGTTCATCTCTAGGAGACAGAACGAGTCTCCTTCCTGAGCGGTATGACTCCTGCGTGGTCCCATGGTGTTTATACTTGCGTACTATTGTTTCTACAGATGAGCGAGGTACCTTCAGGCGTTTGGAAATTGCTCCCAAGGATGAACCAGATTTGTGGAGGTCTACATTTTTTTTCTGAGGTCTTGGCTGATTTCCTTTGGTTTTCCCATGGAGTCAAGCAAAGAGGCACTGAGTTTGAAGGTAGGCCTTGAAATACATCTACAGGTACACCTCCAATTGACTCAAAGGATGTCAATTAACCTATCAGAAGCTTCTAAGCTTCTAAGCCATGACATCATTTTCGGGAATTTTCCAAACTGTTTAAAGGCACAGCCAACTTAGTGTATGTAAACTTCTGACCCACTGGATTTGTGATACACTGAATTATAAGTGAAATAATCGGTCTGTAAACAATTGTTGGAAAAATTACTTGTGTCATGCACAAAGTAGATGTCCTAACCGACTGCCAAAACTATAGTTTGTTAACAAGAAATGTGTGGAGGGGTTGACAAACAGGTTTTAATGACTCCAGCCTAAGTGGATGGAAACTTACGACTTCAACTGTATGTACCAGCTCACACTGGGAACCGATTTTCACTCTAGTACCCTTCCCTGGTGGTCTAGTGGTTAGGATTCGGCGCTCTCACCGCCGCGGCCCGGGTTCGATTCCCGGTCAGGGAACTACTCTTTTGCTACATGTTTACTTGTGCAACCTGTCACTATGAATATGGAAGGTTATCGCACATATGTACCAGCTCACACTGGGAACCAATTTGCACTGTAGGACCCTTCCCTGGTGGTCTAGTGGTTAGGATTCGGCGCTCTCACCGCCGCGGCCCGGGTTCGATTCCCGGTCAGGGAAATAGTCTATGCTCCTTGTTTACTTGTGCAACCTGTCACTATGAATTTAGTAGGTTGTCGCACATATGTACCACTTCAAATTGCAAACTGATTTGCCCTGCAGTGTCCTTCCCAGGTGTTCTAGTGGTGCACCAGACCCTCCTGCAGCAAAGCACCCCCACAACATGATGCTGTGCTTCACGGTTGGGATGTGTTCTTCGGCTTGGGAGCCTCCCCCTGTTCGATATAGGACTCGTTTGCCTGTGGATATAGACCATTTTGTACCTGTTTCCTCCAGCATCTTCACAAGGTCCTTTGCTGTTGTTCTGGGATGGATTTGCACTTTTCGACCCAAAGTACGTTCATCTCTAGGAGACAGAACGAGTCTCCTTCCTGAGCGGTATGACTCCTGCGTGGTCCCATGGTGTTTATACTTGCGTACTATTGTTTCTACAGATGAGCGAGGTACCTTCAGGCGTTTGGAAATTGCTCCCAAGGATGAACCAGATTTGTGGAGGTCTACATTTTTTTTCTGAGGTCTTGGCTGATTTCCTTTGGTTTTCCCATGGAGTCAAGCAAAGAGGCACTGAGTTTGAAGGTAGGCCTTGAAATACATCTACAGGTACACCTCCAATTGACTCAAAGGATGTCAATTAACCTATCAGAAGCTTCTAAGCTTCTAAGCCATGACATCATTTTCGGGAATTTTCCAAACTGTTTAAAGGCACAGCCAACTTAGTGTATGTAAACTTCTGACCCACTGGATTTGTGATACACTGAATTATAAGTGAAATAATCGGTCTGTAAACAATTGTTGGAAAAATTACTTGTGTCATGCACAAAGTAGATGTCCTAACCGACTGCCAAAACTATAGTTTGTTAACAAGAAATGTGTGGAGGGGTTGACAAACAGGTTTTAATGACTCCAGCCTAAGTGGATGGAAACTTACGACTTCAACTGTATGTACCAGCTCACACTGGGAACCGATTTTCACTCTAGTACCCTTCCCTGGTGGTCTAGTGGTTAGGATTCGGCGCTCTCACCGCCGCGGCCCGGGTTCGATTCCCGGTCAGGGAACTACTCTTTTGCTACATGTTTACTTGTGCAACCTGTCACTATGAATATGGAAGGTTATCGCACATATGTACCAGCTCACACTGGGAACCAATTTGCACTGTAGGACCCTTCCCTGGTGGTCTAGTGGTTAGGATTCGGCGCTCTCACCGCCGCGGCCCGGGTTCGATTCCCGGTCAGGGAAATAGTCTATGCTCCTTGTTTACTTGTGCAACCTGTCACTATGAATTTAGTAGGTTGTCGCACATATGTACCACTTCAAATTGCAAACTGATTTGCCCTGCAGTGTCCTTCCCAGGTGTTCTAGTGGTGCACCAGACCCTCCTGCAGCAAAGCACCCCCACAACATGATGCTGTGCTTCACGGTTGGGATGTGTTCTTCGGCTTGGGAGCCTCCCCCTGTTCGATATAGGACTCGTTTGCCTGTGGATATAGACCATTTTGTACCTGTTTCCTCCAGCATCTTCACAAGGTCCTTTGCTGTTGTTCTGGGATGGATTTGCACTTTTCGACCCAAAGTACGTTCATCTCTAGGAGACAGAACGAGTCTCCTTCCTGAGCGGTATGACTCCTGCGTGGTCCCATGGTGTTTATACTTGCGTACTATTGTTTCTACAGATGAGCGAGGTACCTTCAGGCGTTTGGAAATTGCTCCCAAGGATGAACCAGATTTGTGGAGGTCTACATTTTTTTTCTGAGGTCTTGGCTGATTTCCTTTGGTTTTCCCATGGAGTCAAGCAAAGAGGCACTGAGTTTGAAGGTAGGCCTTGAAATACATCTACAGGTACACCTCCAATTGACTCAAAGGATGTCAATTAACCTATCAGAAGCTTCTAAGCTTCTAAGCCATGACATCATTTTCGGGAATTTTCCAAACTGTTTAAAGGCACAGCCAACTTAGTGTATGTAAACTTCTGACCCACTGGATTTGTGATACACTGAATTATAAGTGAAATAATCGGTCTGTAAACAATTGTTGGAAAAATTACTTGTGTCATGCACAAAGTAGATGTCCTAACCGACTGCCAAAACTATAGTTTGTTAACAAGAAATGTGTGGAGGGGTTGACAAACAGGTTTTAATGACTCCAGCCTAAGTGGATGGAAACTTACGACTTCAACTGTATGTACCAGCTCACACTGGGAACCGATTTTCACTCTAGTACCCTTCCCTGGTGGTCTAGTGGTTAGGATTGTACCCTCGATTCCCACTGGGCAACCGCACATATGTACCAGCTCACACTGGGAACCAATTTGCACTGTAGGACCCTTCCCTGGTGGTCTAGTGGTTAGGATTCGGCGCTCTCACCGCCGCGGCCCGGGTTCGATTCCCGGTCAGGGAAATAGTCTATGCTCCTTGTTTACTTGTGCAACCTGTCACTATGAATTTAGTAGGTTGTCGCACATATGTACCACTTCAAATTGCAAACTGATTTGCCCTGCAGTGTCCTTCCCAGGTGTTCTAGTGGTGCACCAGACCCTCCTGCAGCAAAGCACCCCCACAACATGATGCTGTGCTTCACGGTTGGGATGTGTTCTTCGGCTTGGGAGCCTCCCCCTGTTCGATATAGGACTCGTTTGCCTGTGGATATAGACCATTTTGTACCTGTTTCCTCCAGCATCTTCACAAGGTCCTTTGCTGTTGTTCTGGGATGGATTTGCACTTTTCGACCCAAAGTACGTTCATCTCTAGGAGACAGAACGAGTCTCCTTCCTGAGCGGTATGACTCCTGCGTGGTCCCATGGTGTTTATACTTGCGTACTATTGTTTCTACAGATGAGCGAGGTACCTTCAGGCGTTTGGAAATTGCTCCCAAGGATGAACCAGATTTGTGGAGGTCTACATTTTTTTTCTGAGGTCTTGGCTGATTTCCTTTGGTTTTCCCATGGAGTCAAGCAAAGAGGCACTGAGTTTGAAGGTAGGCCTTGAAATACATCTACAGGTACACCTCCAATTGACTCAAAGGATGTCAATTAACCTATCAGAAGCTTCTAAGCTTCTAAGCCATGACATCATTTTCGGGAATTTTCCAAACTGTTTAAAGGCACAGCCAACTTAGTGTATGTAAACTTCTGACCCACTGGATTTGTGATACACTGAATTATAAGTGAAATAATCGGTCTGTAAACAATTGTTGGAAAAATTACTTGTGTCATGCACAAAGTAGATGTCCTAACCGACTGCCAAAACTATAGTTTGTTAACAAGAAATGTGTGGAGGGGTTGACAAACAGGTTTTAATGACTCCAGCCTAAGTGGATGGAAACTTACGACTTCAACTGTATGTACCAGCTCACACTGGGAACCGATTTTCACTCTAGTACCCTTCCCTGGTGGTCTAGTGGTTAGGATTCGGCGCTCTCACCGCCGCGGCCCGGGTTCGATTCCCGGTCAGGGAACTACTCTTTTGCTACATGTTTACTTGTGCAACCTGTCACTATGAATATGGAAGGTTATCGCACATATGTACCAGCTCACACTGGGAACCAATTTGCACTGTAGGACCCTTCCCTGGTGGTCTAGTGGTTAGGATTCGGCGCTCTCACCGCCGCGGCCCGGGTTCGATTCCCGGTCAGGGAAATAGTCTATGCTCCTTGTTTACTTGTGCAACCTGTCACTATGAATTTAGTAGGTTGTCGCACATATGTACCACTTCAAATTGCAAACTGATTTGCCCTGCAGTGTCCTTCCCAGGTGTTCTAGTGGTGCACCAGACCCTCCTGCAGCAAAGCACCCCCACAACATGATGCTGTGCTTCACGGTTGGGATGTGTTCTTCGGCTTGGGAGCCTCCCCCTGTTCGATATAGGACTCGTTTGCCTGTGGATATAGACCATTTTGTACCTGTTTCCTCCAGCATCTTCACAAGGTCCTTTGCTGTTGTTCTGGGATGGATTTGCACTTTTCGACCCAAAGTACGTTCATCTCTAGGAGACAGAACGAGTCTCCTTCCTGAGCGGTATGACTCCTGCGTGGTCCCATGGTGTTTATACTTGCGTACTATTGTTTCTACAGATGAGCGAGGTACCTTCAGGCGTTTGGAAATTGCTCCCAAGGATGAACCAGATTTGTGGAGGTCTACATTTTTTTTCTGAGGTCTTGGCTGATTTCCTTTGGTTTTCCCATGGAGTCAAGCAAAGAGGCACTGAGTTTGAAGGTAGGCCTTGAAATACATCTACAGGTACACCTCCAATTGACTCAAAGGATGTCAATTAACCTATCAGAAGCTTCTAAGCTTCTAAGCCATGACATCATTTTCGGGAATTTTCCAAACTGTTTAAAGGCACAGCCAACTTAGTGTATGTAAACTTCTGACCCACTGGATTTGTGATACACTGAATTATAAGTGAAATAATCGGTCTGTAAACAATTGTTGGAAAAATTACTTGTGTCATGCACAAAGTAGATGTCCTAACCGACTGCCAAAACTATAGTTTGTTAACAAGAAATGTGTGGAGGGGTTGACAAACAGGTTTTAATGACTCCAGCCTAAGTGGATGGAAACTTACGACTTCAACTGTATGTACCAGCTCACACTGGGAACCGATTTTCACTCTAGTACCCTTCCCTGGTGGTCTAGTGGTTAGGATTCGGCGCTCTCACCGCCGCGGCCCGGGTTCGATTCCCGGTCAGGGAACTACTCTTTTGCTACATGTTTACTTGTGCAACCTGTCACTATGAATATGGAAGGTTATCGCACATATGTACCAGCTCACACTGGGAACCAATTTGCACTGTAGGACCCTTCCCTGGTGGTCTAGTGGTTAGGATTCGGCGCTCTCACCGCCGCGGCCCGGGTTCGATTCCCGGTCAGGGAAATAGTCTATGCTCCTTGTTTACTTGTGCAACCTGTCACTATGAATTTAGTAGGTTGTCGCACATATGTACCACTTCAAATTGCAAACTGATTTGCCCTGCAGTGTCCTTCCCAGGTGTTCTAGTGGTGCACCAGACCCTCCTGCAGCAAAGCACCCCCACAACATGATGCTGTGCTTCACGGTTGGGATGTGTTCTTCGGCTTGGGAGCCTCCCCCTGTTCGATATAGGACTCGTTTGCCTGTGGATATAGACCATTTTGTACCTGTTTCCTCCAGCATCTTCACAAGGTCCTTTGCTGTTGTTCTGGGATGGATTTGCACTTTTCGACCCAAAGTACGTTCATCTCTAGGAGACAGAACGAGTCTCCTTCCTGAGCGGTATGACTCCTGCGTGGTCCCATGGTGTTTATACTTGCGTACTATTGTTTCTACAGATGAGCGAGGTACCTTCAGGCGTTTGGAAATTGCTCCCAAGGATGAACCAGATTTGTGGAGGTCTACATTTTTTTTCTGAGGTCTTGGCTGATTTCCTTTGGTTTTCCCATGGAGTCAAGCAAAGAGGCACTGAGTTTGAAGGTAGGCCTTGAAATACATCTACAGGTACACCTCCAATTGACTCAAAGGATGTCAATTAACCTATCAGAAGCTTCTAAGCTTCTAAGCCATGACATCATTTTCGGGAATTTTCCAAACTGTTTAAAGGCACAGCCAACTTAGTGTATGTAAACTTCTGACCCACTGGATTTGTGATACACTGAATTATAAGTGAAATAATCGGTCTGTAAACAATTGTTGGAAAAATTACTTGTGTCATGCACAAAGTAGATGTCCTAACCGACTGCCAAAACTATAGTTTGTTAACAAGAAATGTGTGGAGGGGTTGACAAACAGGTTTTAATGACTCCAGCCTAAGTGGATGGAAACTTACGACTTCAACTGTATGTACCAGCTCACACTGGGAACCGATTTTCACTCTAGTACCCTTCCCTGGTGGTCTAGTGGTTAGGATTCGGCGCTCTCACCGCCGCGGCCCGGGTTCGATTCCCGGTCAGGGAACTACTCTTTTGCTACATGTTTACTTGTGCAACCTGTCACTATGAATATGGAAGGTTATCGCACATATGTACCAGCTCACACTGGGAACCAATTTGCACTGTAGGACCCTTCCCTGGTGGTCTAGTGGTTAGGATTCGGCGCTCTCACCGCCGCGGCCCGGGTTCGATTCCCGGTCAGGGAAATAGTCTATGCTCCTTGTTTACTTGTGCAACCTGTCACTATGAATTTAGTAGGTTGTCGCACATATGTACCACTTCAAATTGCAAACTGATTTGCCCTGCAGTGTCCTTCCCAGGTGTTCTAGTGGTGCACCAGACCCTCCTGCAGCAAAGCACCCCCACAACATGATGCTGTGCTTCACGGTTGGGATGTGTTCTTCGGCTTGGGAGCCTCCCCCTGTTCGATATAGGACTCGTTTGCCTGTGGATATAGACCATTTTGTACCTGTTTCCTCCAGCATCTTCACAAGGTCCTTTGCTGTTGTTCTGGGATGGATTTGCACTTTTCGACCCAAAGTACGTTCATCTCTAGGAGACAGAACGAGTCTCCTTCCTGAGCGGTATGACTCCTGCGTGGTCCCATGGTGTTTATACTTGCGTACTATTGTTTCTACAGATGAGCGAGGTACCTTCAGGCGTTTGGAAATTGCTCCCAAGGATGAACCAGATTTGTGGAGGTCTACATTTTTTTTCTGAGGTCTTGGCTGATTTCCTTTGGTTTTCCCATGGAGTCAAGCAAAGAGGCACTGAGTTTGAAGGTAGGCCTTGAAATACATCTACAGGTACACCTCCAATTGACTCAAAGGATGTCAATTAACCTATCAGAAGCTTCTAAGCTTCTAAGCCATGACATCATTTTCGGGAATTTTCCAAACTGTTTAAAGGCACAGCCAACTTAGTGTATGTAAACTTCTGACCCACTGGATTTGTGATACACTGAATTATAAGTGAAATAATCGGTCTGTAAACAATTGTTGGAAAAATTACTTGTGTCATGCACAAAGTAGATGTCCTAACCGACTGCCAAAACTATAGTTTGTTAACAAGAAATGTGTGGAGGGGTTGACAAACAGGTTTTAATGACTCCAGCCTAAGTGGATGGAAACTTACGACTTCAACTGTATGTACCAGCTCACACTGGGAACCGATTTTCACTCTAGTACCCTTCCCTGGTGGTCTAGTGGTTAGGATTCGGCGCTCTCACCGCCGCGGCCCGGGTTCGATTCCCGGTCAGGGAACTACTCTTTTGCTACATGTTTACTTGTGCAACCTGTCACTATGAATATGGAAGGTTATCGCACATATGTACCAGCTCACACTGGGAACCAATTTGCACTGTAGGACCCTTCCCTGGTGGTCTAGTGGTTAGGATTCGGCGCTCTCACCGCCGCGGCCCGGGTTCGATTCCCGGTCAGGGAAATAGTCTATGCTCCTTGTTTACTTGTGCAACCTGTCACTATGAATTTAGTAGGTTGTCGCACATATGTACCACTTCAAATTGCAAACTGATTTGCCCTGCAGTGTCCTTCCCAGGTGTTCTAGTGGTGCACCAGACCCTCCTGCAGCAAAGCACCCCCACAACATGATGCTGTGCTTCACGGTTGGGATGTGTTCTTCGGCTTGGGAGCCTCCCCCTGTTCGATATAGGACTCGTTTGCCTGTGGATATAGACCATTTTGTACCTGTTTCCTCCAGCATCTTCACAAGGTCCTTTGCTGTTGTTCTGGGATGGATTTGCACTTTTCGACCCAAAGTACGTTCATCTCTAGGAGACAGAACGAGTCTCCTTCCTGAGCGGTATGACTCCTGCGTGGTCCCATGGTGTTTATACTTGCGTACTATTGTTTCTACAGATGAGCGAGGTACCTTCAGGCGTTTGGAAATTGCTCCCAAGGATGAACCAGATTTGTGGAGGTCTACATTTTTTTTCTGAGGTCTTGGCTGATTTCCTTTGGTTTTCCCATGGAGTCAAGCAAAGAGGCACTGAGTTTGAAGGTAGGCCTTGAAATACATCTACAGGTACACCTCCAATTGACTCAAAGGATGTCAATTAACCTATCAGAAGCTTCTAAGCTTCTAAGCCATGACATCATTTTCGGGAATTTTCCAAACTGTTTAAAGGCACAGCCAACTTAGTGTATGTAAACTTCTGACCCACTGGATTTGTGATACACTGAATTATAAGTGAAATAATCGGTCTGTAAACAATTGTTGGAAAAATTACTTGTGTCATGCACAAAGTAGATGTCCTAACCGACTGCCAAAACTATAGTTTGTTAACAAGAAATGTGTGGAGGGGTTGACAAACAGGTTTTAATGACTCCAGCCTAAGTGGATGGAAACTTACGACTTCAACTGTATGTACCAGCTCACACTGGGAACCGATTTTCACTCTAGTACCCTTCCCTGGTGGTCTAGTGGTTAGGATTCGGCGCTCTCACCGCCGCGGCCCGGGTTCGATTCCCGGTCAGGGAACTACTCTTTTGCTACATGTTTACTTGTGCAACCTGTCACTATGAATATGGAAGGTTATCGCACATATGTACCAGCTCACACTGGGAACCAATTTGCACTGTAGGACCCTTCCCTGGTGGTCTAGTGGTTAGGATTCGGCGCTCTCACCGCCGCGGCCCGGGTTCGATTCCCGGTCAGGGAAATAGTCTATGCTCCTTGTTTACTTGTGCAACCTGTCACTATGAATTTAGTAGGTTGTCGCACATATGTACCACTTCAAATTGCAAACTGATTTGCCCTGCAGTGTCCTTCCCAGGTGTTCTAGTGGTGCACCAGACCCTCCTGCAGCAAAGCACCCCCACAACATGATGCTGTGCTTCACGGTTGGGATGTGTTCTTCGGCTTGGGAGCCTCCCCCTGTTCGATATAGGACTCGTTTGCCTGTGGATATAGACCATTTTGTACCTGTTTCCTCCAGCATCTTCACAAGGTCCTTTGCTGTTGTTCTGGGATGGATTTGCACTTTTCGACCCAAAGTACGTTCATCTCTAGGAGACAGAACGAGTCTCCTTCCTGAGCGGTATGACTCCTGCGTGGTCCCATGGTGTTTATACTTGCGTACTATTGTTTCTACAGATGAGCGAGGTACCTTCAGGCGTTTGGAAATTGCTCCCAAGGATGAACCAGATTTGTGGAGGTCTACATTTTTTTTCTGAGGTCTTGGCTGATTTCCTTTGGTTTTCCCATGGAGTCAAGCAAAGAGGCACTGAGTTTGAAGGTAGGCCTTGAAATACATCTACAGGTACACCTCCAATTGACTCAAAGGATGTCAATTAACCTATCAGAAGCTTCTAAGCTTCTAAGCCATGACATCATTTTCGGGAATTTTCCAAACTGTTTAAAGGCACAGCCAACTTAGTGTATGTAAACTTCTGACCCACTGGATTTGTGATACACTGAATTATAAGTGAAATAATCGGTCTGTAAACAATTGTTGGAAAAATTACTTGTGTCATGCACAAAGTAGATGTCCTAACCGACTGCCAAAACTATAGTTTGTTAACAAGAAATGTGTGGAGGGGTTGACAAACAGGTTTTAATGACTCCAGCCTAAGTGGATGGAAACTTACGACTTCAACTGTATGTACCAGCTCACACTGGGAACCGATTTTCACTCTAGTACCCTTCCCTGGTGGTCTAGTGGTTAGGATTCGGCGCTCTCACCGCCGCGGCCCGGGTTCGATTCCCGGTCAGGGAACTACTCTTTTGCTACATGTTTACTTGTGCAACCTGTCACTATGAATATGGAAGGTTATCGCACATATGTACCAGCTCACACTGGGAACCAATTTGCACTGTAGGACCCTTCCCTGGTGGTCTAGTGGTTAGGATTCGGCGCTCTCACCGCCGCGGCCCGGGTTCGATTCCCGGTCAGGGAAATAGTCTATGCTCCTTGTTTACTTGTGCAACCTGTCACTATGAATTTAGTAGGTTGTCGCACATATGTACCACTTCAAATTGCAAACTGATTTGCCCTGCAGTGTCCTTCCCAGGTGTTCTAGTGGTGCACCAGACCCTCCTGCAGCAAAGCACCCCCACAACATGATGCTGTGCTTCACGGTTGGGATGTGTTCTTCGGCTTGGGAGCCTCCCCCTGTTCGATATAGGACTCGTTTGCCTGTGGATATAGACCATTTTGTACCTGTTTCCTCCAGCATCTTCACAAGGTCCTTTGCTGTTGTTCTGGGATGGATTTGCACTTTTCGACCCAAAGTACGTTCATCTCTAGGAGACAGAACGAGTCTCCTTCCTGAGCGGTATGACTCCTGCGTGGTCCCATGGTGTTTATACTTGCGTACTATTGTTTCTACAGATGAGCGAGGTACCTTCAGGCGTTTGGAAATTGCTCCCAAGGATGAACCAGATTTGTGGAGGTCTACATTTTTTTTCTGAGGTCTTGGCTGATTTCCTTTGGTTTTCCCATGGAGTCAAGCAAAGAGGCACTGAGTTTGAAGGTAGGCCTTGAAATACATCTACAGGTACACCTCCAATTGACTCAAAGGATGTCAATTAACCTATCAGAAGCTTCTAAGCTTCTAAGCCATGACATCATTTTCGGGAATTTTCCAAACTGTTTAAAGGCACAGCCAACTTAGTGTATGTAAACTTCTGACCCACTGGATTTGTGATACACTGAATTATAAGTGAAATAATCGGTCTGTAAACAATTGTTGGAAAAATTACTTGTGTCATGCACAAAGTAGATGTCCTAACCGACTGCCAAAACTATAGTTTGTTAACAAGAAATGTGTGGAGGGGTTGACAAACAGGTTTTAATGACTCCAGCCTAAGTGGATGGAAACTTACGACTTCAACTGTATGTACCAGCTCACACTGGGAACCGATTTTCACTCTAGTACCCTTCCCTGGTGGTCTAGTGGTTAGGATTCGGCGCTCTCACCGCCGCGGCCCGGGTTCGATTCCCGGTCAGGGAACTACTCTTTTGCTACATGTTTACTTGTGCAACCTGTCACTATGAATATGGAAGGTTATCGCACATATGTACCAGCTCACACTGGGAACCAATTTGCACTGTAGGACCCTTCCCTGGTGGTCTAGTGGTTAGGATTCGGCGCTCTCACCGCCGCGGCCCGGGTTCGATTCCCGGTCAGGGAAATAGTCTATGCTCCTTGTTTACTTGTGCAACCTGTCACTATGAATTTAGTAGGTTGTCGCACATATGTACCACTTCAAATTGCAAACTGATTTGCCCTGCAGTGTCCTTCCCAGGTGTTCTAGTGGTGCACCAGACCCTCCTGCAGCAAAGCACCCCCACAACATGATGCTGTGCTTCACGGTTGGGATGTGTTCTTCGGCTTGGGAGCCTCCCCCTGTTCGATATAGGACTCGTTTGCCTGTGGATATAGACCATTTTGTACCTGTTTCCTCCAGCATCTTCACAAGGTCCTTTGCTGTTGTTCTGGGATGGATTTGCACTTTTCGACCCAAAGTACGTTCATCTCTAGGAGACAGAACGAGTCTCCTTCCTGAGCGGTATGACTCCTGCGTGGTCCCATGGTGTTTATACTTGCGTACTATTGTTTCTACAGATGAGCGAGGTACCTTCAGGCGTTTGGAAATTGCTCCCAAGGATGAACCAGATTTGTGGAGGTCTACATTTTTTTTCTGAGGTCTTGGCTGATTTCCTTTGGTTTTCCCATGGAGTCAAGCAAAGAGGCACTGAGTTTGAAGGTAGGCCTTGAAATACATCTACAGGTACACCTCCAATTGACTCAAAGGATGTCAATTAACCTATCAGAAGCTTCTAAGCTTCTAAGCCATGACATCATTTTCGGGAATTTTCCAAACTGTTTAAAGGCACAGCCAACTTAGTGTATGTAAACTTCTGACCCACTGGATTTGTGATACACTGAATTATAAGTGAAATAATCGGTCTGTAAACAATTGTTGGAAAAATTACTTGTGTCATGCACAAAGTAGATGTCCTAACCGACTGCCAAAACTATAGTTTGTTAACAAGAAATGTGTGGAGGGGTTGACAAACAGGTTTTAATGACTCCAGCCTAAGTGGATGGAAACTTACGACTTCAACTGTATGTACCAGCTCACACTGGGAACCGATTTTCACTCTAGTACCCTTCCCTGGTGGTCTAGTGGTTAGGATTCGGCGCTCTCACCGCCGCGGCCCGGGTTCGATTCCCGGTCAGGGAACTACTCTTTTGCTACATGTTTACTTGTGCAACCTGTCACTATGAATATGGAAGGTTATCGCACATATGTACCAGCTCACACTGGGAACCAATTTGCACTGTAGGACCCTTCCCTGGTGGTCTAGTGGTTAGGATTCGGCGCTCTCACCGCCGCGGCCCGGGTTCGATTCCCGGTCAGGGAAATAGTCTATGCTCCTTGTTTACTTGTGCAACCTGTCACTATGAATTTAGTAGGTTGTCGCACATATGTACCACTTCAAATTGCAAACTGATTTGCCCTGCAGTGTCCTTCCCAGGTGTTCTAGTGGTGCACCAGACCCTCCTGCAGCAAAGCACCCCCACAACATGATGCTGTGCTTCACGGTTGGGATGTGTTCTTCGGCTTGGGAGCCTCCCCCTGTTCGATATAGGACTCGTTTGCCTGTGGATATAGACCATTTTGTACCTGTTTCCTCCAGCATCTTCACAAGGTCCTTTGCTGTTGTTCTGGGATGGATTTGCACTTTTCGACCCAAAGTACGTTCATCTCTAGGAGACAGAACGAGTCTCCTTCCTGAGCGGTATGACTCCTGCGTGGTCCCATGGTGTTTATACTTGCGTACTATTGTTTCTACAGATGAGCGAGGTACCTTCAGGCGTTTGGAAATTGCTCCCAAGGATGAACCAGATTTGTGGAGGTCTACATTTTTTTTCTGAGGTCTTGGCTGATTTCCTTTGGTTTTCCCATGGAGTCAAGCAAAGAGGCACTGAGTTTGAAGGTAGGCCTTGAAATACATCTACAGGTACACCTCCAATTGACTCAAAGGATGTCAATTAACCTATCAGAAGCTTCTAAGCTTCTAAGCCATGACATCATTTTCGGGAATTTTCCAAACTGTTTAAAGGCACAGCCAACTTAGTGTATGTAAACTTCTGACCCACTGGATTTGTGATACACTGAATTATAAGTGAAATAATCGGTCTGTAAACAATTGTTGGAAAAATTACTTGTGTCATGCACAAAGTAGATGTCCTAACCGACTGCCAAAACTATAGTTTGTTAACAAGAAATGTGTGGAGGGGTTGACAAACAGGTTTTAATGACTCCAGCCTAAGTGGATGGAAACTTACGACTTCAACTGTATGTACCAGCTCACACTGGGAACCGATTTTCACTCTAGTACCCTTCCCTGGTGGTCTAGTGGTTAGGATTCGGCGCTCTCACCGCCGCGGCCCGGGTTCGATTCCCGGTCAGGGAACTACTCTTTTGCTACATGTTTACTTGTGCAACCTGTCACTATGAATATGGAAGGTTATCGCACATATGTACCAGCTCACACTGGGAACCAATTTGCACTGTAGGACCCTTCCCTGGTGGTCTAGTGGTTAGGATTCGGCGCTCTCACCGCCGCGGCCCGGGTTCGATTCCCGGTCAGGGAAATAGTCTATGCTCCTTGTTTACTTGTGCAACCTGTCACTATGAATTTAGTAGGTTGTCGCACATATGTACCACTTCAAATTGCAAACTGATTTGCCCTGCAGTGTCCTTCCCAGGTGTTCTAGTGGTGCACCAGACCCTCCTGCAGCAAAGCACCCCCACAACATGATGCTGTGCTTCACGGTTGGGATGTGTTCTTCGGCTTGGGAGCCTCCCCCTGTTCGATATAGGACTCGTTTGCCTGTGGATATAGACCATTTTGTACCTGTTTCCTCCAGCATCTTCACAAGGTCCTTTGCTGTTGTTCTGGGATGGATTTGCACTTTTCGACCCAAAGTACGTTCATCTCTAGGAGACAGAACGAGTCTCCTTCCTGAGCGGTATGACTCCTGCGTGGTCCCATGGTGTTTATACTTGCGTACTATTGTTTCTACAGATGAGCGAGGTACCTTCAGGCGTTTGGAAATTGCTCCCAAGGATGAACCAGATTTGTGGAGGTCTACATTTTTTTTCTGAGGTCTTGGCTGATTTCCTTTGGTTTTCCCATGGAGTCAAGCAAAGAGGCACTGAGTTTGAAGGTAGGCCTTGAAATACATCTACAGGTACACCTCCAATTGACTCAAAGGATGTCAATTAACCTATCAGAAGCTTCTAAGCTTCTAAGCCATGACATCATTTTCGGGAATTTTCCAAACTGTTTAAAGGCACAGCCAACTTAGTGTATGTAAACTTCTGACCCACTGGATTTGTGATACACTGAATTATAAGTGAAATAATCGGTCTGTAAACAATTGTTGGAAAAATTACTTGTGTCATGCACAAAGTAGATGTCCTAACCGACTGCCAAAACTATAGTTTGTTAACAAGAAATGTGTGGAGGGGTTGACAAACAGGTTTTAATGACTCCAGCCTAAGTGGATGGAAACTTACGACTTCAACTGTATGTACCAGCTCACACTGGGAACCGATTTTCACTCTAGTACCCTTCCCTGGTGGTCTAGTGGTTAGGATTCACACTGGGGCACGCTCTCACCGCCGCGGCCCGGGTTCGATTCCCGGTCAGGGAAATAGTCTATGCTCCTTGTTTACTTGTGCAACCTGTCACTATGAATTTAGTAGGTTGTCGCACATATGTACCACTTCAAATTGCAAACTGATTTGCCCTGCAGTGTCCTTCCCAGGTGTTCTAGTGGTGCACCAGACCCTCCTGCAGCAAAGCACCCCCACAACATGATGCTGTGCTTCACGGTTGGGATGTGTTCTTCGGCTTGGGAGCCTCCCCCTGTTCGATATAGGACTCGTTTGCCTGTGGATATAGACCATTTTGTACCTGTTTCCTCCAGCATCTTCACAAGGTCCTTTGCTGTTGTTCTGGGATGGATTTGCACTTTTCGACCCAAAGTACGTTCATCTCTAGGAGACAGAACGAGTCTCCTTCCTGAGCGGTATGACTCCTGCGTGGTCCCATGGTGTTTATACTTGCGTACTATTGTTTCTACAGATGAGCGAGGTACCTTCAGGCGTTTGGAAATTGCTCCCAAGGATGAACCAGATTTGTGGAGGTCTACATTTTTTTTCTGAGGTCTTGGCTGATTTCCTTTGGTTTTCCCATGGAGTCAAGCAAAGAGGCACTGAGTTTGAAGGTAGGCCTTGAAATACATCTACAGGTACACCTCCAATTGACTCAAAGGATGTCAATTAACCTATCAGAAGCTTCTAAGCTTCTAAGCCATGACATCATTTTCGGGAATTTTCCAAACTGTTTAAAGGCACAGCCAACTTAGTGTATGTAAACTTCTGACCCACTGGATTTGTGATACACTGAATTATAAGTGAAATAATCGGTCTGTAAACAATTGTTGGAAAAATTACTTGTGTCATGCACAAAGTAGATGTCCTAACCGACTGCCAAAACTATAGTTTGTTAACAAGAAATGTGTGGAGGGGTTGACAAACAGGTTTTAATGACTCCAGCCTAAGTGGATGGAAACTTACGACTTCAACTGTATGTACCAGCTCACACTGGGAACCGATTTTCACTCTAGTACCCTTCCCTGGTGGTCTAGTGGTTAGGATTCGGCGCTCTCACCGCCGCGGCCCGGGTTCGATTCCCGGTCAGGGAACTACTCTTTTGCTACATGTTTACTTGTGCAACCTGTCACTATGAATATGGAAGGTTATCGCACATATGTACCAGCTCACACTGGGAACCAATTTGCACTGTAGGACCCTTCCCTGGTGGTCTAGTGGTTAGGATTCGGCGCTCTCACCGCCGCGGCCCGGGTTCGATTCCCGGTCAGGGAAATAGTCTATGCTCCTTGTTTACTTGTGCAACCTGTCACTATGAATTTAGTAGGTTGTCGCACATATGTACCACTTCAAATTGCAAACTGATTTGCCCTGCAGTGTCCTTCCCAGGTGTTCTAGTGGTGCACCAGACCCTCCTGCAGCAAAGCACCCCCACAACATGATGCTGTGCTTCACGGTTGGGATGTGTTCTTCGGCTTGGGAGCCTCCCCCTGTTCGATATAGGACTCGTTTGCCTGTGGATATAGACCATTTTGTACCTGTTTCCTCCAGCATCTTCACAAGGTCCTTTGCTGTTGTTCTGGGATGGATTTGCACTTTTCGACCCAAAGTACGTTCATCTCTAGGAGACAGAACGAGTCTCCTTCCTGAGCGGTATGACTCCTGCGTGGTCCCATGGTGTTTATACTTGCGTACTATTGTTTCTACAGATGAGCGAGGTACCTTCAGGCGTTTGGAAATTGCTCCCAAGGATGAACCAGATTTGTGGAGGTCTACATTTTTTTTCTGAGGTCTTGGCTGATTTCCTTTGGTTTTCCCATGGAGTCAAGCAAAGAGGCACTGAGTTTGAAGGTAGGCCTTGAAATACATCTACAGGTACACCTCCAATTGACTCAAAGGATGTCAATTAACCTATCAGAAGCTTCTAAGCTTCTAAGCCATGACATCATTTTCGGGAATTTTCCAAACTGTTTAAAGGCACAGCCAACTTAGTGTATGTAAACTTCTGACCCACTGGATTTGTGATACACTGAATTATAAGTGAAATAATCGGTCTGTAAACAATTGTTGGAAAAATTACTTGTGTCATGCACAAAGTAGATGTCCTAACCGACTGCCAAAACTATAGTTTGTTAACAAGAAATGTGTGGAGGGGTTGACAAACAGGTTTTAATGACTCCAGCCTAAGTGGATGGAAACTTACGACTTCAACTGTATGTACCAGCTCACACTGGGAACCGATTTTCACTCTAGTACCCTTCCCTGGTGGTCTAGTGGTTAGGATTCGGCGCTCTCACCGCCGCGGCCCGGGTTCGATTCCCGGTCAGGGAACTACTCTTTTGCTACATGTTTACTTGTGCAACCTGTCACTATGAATATGGAAGGTTATCGCACATATGTACCAGCTCACACTGGGAACCAATTTGCACTGTAGGACCCTTCCCTGGTGGTCTAGTGGTTAGGATTCGGCGCTCTCACCGCCGCGGCCCGGGTTCGATTCCCGGTCAGGGAAATAGTCTATGCTCCTTGTTTACTTGTGCAACCTGTCACTATGAATTTAGTAGGTTGTCGCACATATGTACCACTTCAAATTGCAAACTGATTTGCCCTGCAGTGTCCTTCCCAGGTGTTCTAGTGGTGCACCAGACCCTCCTGCAGCAAAGCACCCCCACAACATGATGCTGTGCTTCACGGTTGGGATGTGTTCTTCGGCTTGGGAGCCTCCCCCTGTTCGATATAGGACTCGTTTGCCTGTGGATATAGACCATTTTGTACCTGTTTCCTCCAGCATCTTCACAAGGTCCTTTGCTGTTGTTCTGGGATGGATTTGCACTTTTCGACCCAAAGTACGTTCATCTCTAGGAGACAGAACGAGTCTCCTTCCTGAGCGGTATGACTCCTGCGTGGTCCCATGGTGTTTATACTTGCGTACTATTGTTTCTACAGATGAGCGAGGTACCTTCAGGCGTTTGGAAATTGCTCCCAAGGATGAACCAGATTTGTGGAGGTCTACATTTTTTTTCTGAGGTCTTGGCTGATTTCCTTTGGTTTTCCCATGGAGTCAAGCAAAGAGGCACTGAGTTTGAAGGTAGGCCTTGAAATACATCTACAGGTACACCTCCAATTGACTCAAAGGATGTCAATTAACCTATCAGAAGCTTCTAAGCTTCTAAGCCATGACATCATTTTCGGGAATTTTCCAAACTGTTTAAAGGCACAGCCAACTTAGTGTATGTAAACTTCTGACCCACTGGATTTGTGATACACTGAATTATAAGTGAAATAATCGGTCTGTAAACAATTGTTGGAAAAATTACTTGTGTCATGCACAAAGTAGATGTCCTAACCGACTGCCAAAACTATAGTTTGTTAACAAGAAATGTGTGGAGGGGTTGACAAACAGGTTTTAATGACTCCAGCCTAAGTGGATGGAAACTTACGACTTCAACTGTATGTACCAGCTCACACTGGGAACCGATTTTCACTCTAGTACCCTTCCCTGGTGGTCTAGTGGTTAGGATTCGGCGCTCTCACCGCCGCGGCCCGGGTTCGATTCCCGGTCAGGGAACTACTCTTTTGCTACATGTTTACTTGTGCAACCTGTCACTATGAATATGGAAGGTTATCGCACATATGTACCAGCTCACACTGGGAACCAATTTGCACTGTAGGACCCTTCCCTGGTGGTCTAGTGGTTAGGATTCGGCGCTCTCACCGCCGCGGCCCGGGTTCGATTCCCGGTCAGGGAAATAGTCTATGCTCCTTGTTTACTTGTGCAACCTGTCACTATGAATTTAGTAGGTTGTCGCACATATGTACCACTTCAAATTGCAAACTGATTTGCCCTGCAGTGTCCTTCCCAGGTGTTCTAGTGGTGCACCAGACCCTCCTGCAGCAAAGCACCCCCACAACATGATGCTGTGCTTCACGGTTGGGATGTGTTCTTCGGCTTGGGAGCCTCCCCCTGTTCGATATAGGACTCGTTTGCCTGTGGATATAGACCATTTTGTACCTGTTTCCTCCAGCATCTTCACAAGGTCCTTTGCTGTTGTTCTGGGATGGATTTGCACTTTTCGACCCAAAGTACGTTCATCTCTAGGAGACAGAACGAGTCTCCTTCCTGAGCGGTATGACTCCTGCGTGGTCCCATGGTGTTTATACTTGCGTACTATTGTTTCTACAGATGAGCGAGGTACCTTCAGGCGTTTGGAAATTGCTCCCAAGGATGAACCAGATTTGTGGAGGTCTACATTTTTTTTCTGAGGTCTTGGCTGATTTCCTTTGGTTTTCCCATGGAGTCAAGCAAAGAGGCACTGAGTTTGAAGGTAGGCCTTGAAATACATCTACAGGTACACCTCCAATTGACTCAAAGGATGTCAATTAACCTATCAGAAGCTTCTAAGCTTCTAAGCCATGACATCATTTTCGGGAATTTTCCAAACTGTTTAAAGGCACAGCCAACTTAGTGTATGTAAACTTCTGACCCACTGGATTTGTGATACACTGAATTATAAGTGAAATAATCGGTCTGTAAACAATTGTTGGAAAAATTACTTGTGTCATGCACAAAGTAGATGTCCTAACCGACTGCCAAAACTATAGTTTGTTAACAAGAAATGTGTGGAGGGGTTGACAAACAGGTTTTAATGACTCCAGCCTAAGTGGATGGAAACTTACGACTTCAACTGTATGTACCAGCTCACACTGGGAACCGATTTTCACTCTAGTACCCTTCCCTGGTGGTCTAGTGGTTAGGATTCGGCGCTCTCACCGCCGCGGCCCGGGTTCGATTCCCGGTCAGGGAACTACTCTTTTGCTACATGTTTACTTGTGCAACCTGTCACTATGAATATGGAAGGTTATCGCACATATGTACCAGCTCACACTGGGAACCAATTTGCACTGTAGGACCCTTCCCTGGTGGTCTAGTGGTTAGGATTCGGCGCTCTCACCGCCGCGGCCCGGGTTCGATTCCCGGTCAGGGAAATAGTCTATGCTCCTTGTTTACTTGTGCAACCTGTCACTATGAATTTAGTAGGTTGTCGCACATATGTACCACTTCAAATTGCAAACTGATTTGCCCTGCAGTGTCCTTCCCAGGTGTTCTAGTGGTGCACCAGACCCTCCTGCAGCAAAGCACCCCCACAACATGATGCTGTGCTTCACGGTTGGGATGTGTTCTTCGGCTTGGGAGCCTCCCCCTGTTCGATATAGGACTCGTTTGCCTGTGGATATAGACCATTTTGTACCTGTTTCCTCCAGCATCTTCACAAGGTCCTTTGCTGTTGTTCTGGGATGGATTTGCACTTTTCGACCCAAAGTACGTTCATCTCTAGGAGACAGAACGAGTCTCCTTCCTGAGCGGTATGACTCCTGCGTGGTCCCATGGTGTTTATACTTGCGTACTATTGTTTCTACAGATGAGCGAGGTACCTTCAGGCGTTTGGAAATTGCTCCCAAGGATGAACCAGATTTGTGGAGGTCTACATTTTTTTTCTGAGGTCTTGGCTGATTTCCTTTGGTTTTCCCATGGAGTCAAGCAAAGAGGCACTGAGTTTGAAGGTAGGCCTTGAAATACATCTACAGGTACACCTCCAATTGACTCAAAGGATGTCAATTAACCTATCAGAAGCTTCTAAGCTTCTAAGCCATGACATCATTTTCGGGAATTTTCCAAACTGTTTAAAGGCACAGCCAACTTAGTGTATGTAAACTTCTGACCCACTGGATTTGTGATACACTGAATTATAAGTGAAATAATCGGTCTGTAAACAATTGTTGGAAAAATTACTTGTGTCATGCACAAAGTAGATGTCCTAACCGACTGCCAAAACTATAGTTTGTTAACAAGAAATGTGTGGAGGGGTTGACAAACAGGTTTTAATGACTCCAGCCTAAGTGGATGGAAACTTACGACTTCAACTGTATGTACCAGCTCACACTGGGAACCGATTTTCACTCTAGTACCCTTCCCTGGTGGTCTAGTGGTTAGGATTCGGCGCTCTCACCGCCGCGGCCCGGGTTCGATTCCCGGTCAGGGAACTACTCTTTTGCTACATGTTTACTTGTGCAACCTGTCACTATGAATATGGAAAGTTATCGCACATATGTACCAGCTCACACTGGGAACCAATTTGCACTGTAGGACCCTTCCCTGGTGGTCTAGTGGTTAGGATTCGGCGCTCTCACCGCCGCGGCCCGGGTTCGATTCCCGGTCAGGGAAATAGTCTATGCTCCTTGTTTACTTGTGCAACCTGTCACTATGAATTTAGTAGGTTGTCGCACATATGTACCACTTCAAATTGCAAACTGATTTGCCCTGCAGTGTCCTTCCCAGGTGTTCTAGTGGTGCACCAGACCCTCCTGCAGCAAAGCACCCCCACAACATGATGCTGTGCTTCACGGTTGGGATGTGTTCTTCGGCTTGGGAGCCTCCCCCTGTTCGATATAGGACTCGTTTGCCTGTGGATATAGACCATTTTGTACCTGTTTCCTCCAGCATCTTCACAAGGTCCTTTGCTGTTGTTCTGGGATGGATTTGCACTTTTCGACCCAAAGTACGTTCATCTCTAGGAGACAGAACGAGTCTCCTTCCTGAGCGGTATGACTCCTGCGTGGTCCCATGGTGTTTATACTTGCGTACTATTGTTTCTACAGATGAGCGAGGTACCTTCAGGCGTTTGGAAATTGCTCCCAAGGATGAACCAGATTTGTGGAGGTCTACATTTTTTTTCTGAGGTCTTGGCTGATTTCCTTTGGTTTTCCCATGGAGTCAAGCAAAGAGGCACTGAGTTTGAAGGTAGGCCTTGAAATACATCTACAGGTACACCTCCAATTGACTCAAAGGATGTCAATTAACCTATCAGAAGCTTCTAAGCTTCTAAGCCATGACATCATTTTCGGGAATTTTCCAAACTGTTTAAAGGCACAGCCAACTTAGTGTATGTAAACTTCTGACCCACTGGATTTGTGATACACTGAATTATAAGTGAAATAATCGGTCTGTAAACAATTGTTGGAAAAATTACTTGTGTCATGCACAAAGTAGATGTCCTAACCGACTGCCAAAACTATAGTTTGTTAACAAGAAATGTGTGGAGGGGTTGACAAACAGGTTTTAATGACTCCAGCCTAAGTGGATGGAAACTTACGACTTCAACTGTATGTACCAGCTCACACTGGGAACCGATTTTCACTCTAGTACCCTTCCCTGGTGGTCTAGTGGTTAGGATTCGGCGCTCTCACCGCTATGAATATGGAAGGTTATCGCGGCTCACCTGGGAACCAATTTGCACGATTCCCGGTCAGGGAAATAGTCTATGCTCCTTGTTTACTTGTGCAACCTGTCACTATGAATTTAGTAGGTTGTCGCACATATGTACCACTTCAAATTGCAAACTGATTTGCCCTGCAGTGTCCTTCCCAGGTGTTCTAGTGGTGCACCAGACCCTCCTGCAGCAAAGCACCCCCACAACATGATGCTGTGCTTCACGGTTGGGATGTGTTCTTCGGCTTGGGAGCCTCCCCCTGTTCGATATAGGACTCGTTTGCCTGTGGATATAGACCATTTTGTACCTGTTTCCTCCAGCATCTTCACAAGGTCCTTTGCTGTTGTTCTGGGATGGATTTGCACTTTTCGACCCAAAGTACGTTCATCTCTAGGAGACAGAACGAGTCTCCTTCCTGAGCGGTATGACTCCTGCGTGGTCCCATGGTGTTTATACTTGCGTACTATTGTTTCTACAGATGAGCGAGGTACCTTCAGGCGTTTGGAAATTGCTCCCAAGGATGAACCAGATTTGTGGAGGTCTACATTTTTTTTCTGAGGTCTTGGCTGATTTCCTTTGGTTTTCCCATGGAGTCAAGCAAAGAGGCACTGAGTTTGAAGGTAGGCCTTGAAATACATCTACAGGTACACCTCCAATTGACTCAAAGGATGTCAATTAACCTATCAGAAGCTTCTAAGCTTCTAAGCCATGACATCATTTTCGGGAATTTTCCAAACTGTTTAAAGGCACAGCCAACTAAGTGTATGTAAACTTCTGACCCACTGGATTTGTGATACACTGAATTATAAGTGAAATAATCGGTCTGTAAACAATTGTTGGAAAAATTACTTGTGTCATGCACAAATTAGATGTCCTAACCGACTGCCAAAACTATAGTTTGTTAACAAGAAATGTGTGGAGGGGTTGACAAACAGGTTTTAATGACTCCAGCCTAAGTGGATGGAAACTTACGACTTCAACTGTATGTACCAGCTCACACTTTTTCTGAGGTCTTAGCTGATTTCCTTTGGTTTTCCCATGGAGTCAAGCAAAGAGGCACTGAGTTTGAAGGTAGGCCTTGAAATACATCTACAGGTACACCTCCAATTGACTCAAAGGATGTCAATTAACCTATCAGAAGCTTCTAAGCTTCTAAGCCATGACATCATTTTCGGGAATTTTCCAAACTGTTTAAAGGCACAGCCAACTTAGTGTATGTAAACTTCTGACCCACTGGATTTGTGATACACTGAATTATAAGTGAAATAATCGGTCTGTAAACAATTGTTGGAAAAATTACTTGTGTCATGCACAAAGTAGATGTCCTAACCGACTGCCAAAACTATAGTTTGTTAACAAGAAATGTGTGGAGGGGTTGACAAACAGGTTTTAATGACTCCAGCCTAAGTGGATGGAAACTTACGACTTCAACTGTATGTACCAGCTCACACTGGGAACCGATTTTCACTCTAGTACCCTTCCCTGGTGGTCTAGTGGTTAGGATTCGGCGCTCTCACCGCTGCGGCCCGGGTTCGATTCCCGGTCAGGGAAATAGTCTATGCTCCTTGTTTACTTGTGCAACCTGTCACTATGAATTTAGTAGGTTGTCGCACATATGTACCACTTCAAATTGCAAACTGATTTGCCCTGCAGTGTCCTTCCCAGGTGTTCTAGTGGTGCACCAGACCCTCCTGCAGCAAAGCACCCCCACAACATGATGCTGTGCTTCACGGTTGGGATGTGTTCTTCGGCTTGGGAGCCTCCCCCTGTTCGATATAGGACTCGTTTGCCTGTGGATATAGACCATTTTGTACCTGTTTCCTCCAGCATCTTCACAAGGTCCTTTGCTGTTGTTCTGGGATGGATTTGCACTTTTCGACCCAAAGTACGTTCATCTCTAGGAGACAGAACGAGTCTCCTTCCTGAGCAGTATGACTCCTGCGTGGTCCCATGGCGTTTATACTTGCGTACTATTGTTTCTACAGATGAGCGAGGTACCTTCAGGCGTTTGGAAATTGCTCCCAAGGATGAACCAGATTTGTGGAGGTCTACATTTTTTTTCTGAGGTCTTGGCTGATTTCCTTTGGTTTTCCCATGGAGTCAAGCAAAGAGGCACTGAGTTTGAAGGTAGGCCTTGAAATACATCTACAGGTACACCTCCAATTGACTCAAAGGATGTCAATTAACCTATCAGAAGCTTCTAAGCTTCTAAGCCATGACATCATTTTCGGGAATTTTCCAAACTGTTTAAAGGCACAGCCAACTTAGTGTATGTAAACTTCTGACCCACTGGATTTGTGATACACTGAATTATAAGTGAAATAATCGGTCTGTAAACAATTGTTGGAAAAATTACTTGTGTCATGCACAAAGTAGATGTCCTAACCGACTGCCAAAACTATAGTTTGTTAACAAGAAATGTGTGGAGGGGTTGACAAACAGGTTTTAATGACTCCAGCCTAAGTGGATGGAAACTTACGACTTCAACTGTATGTACCAGCTCACACTGGGAACCGATTTTCACTCTAGTACCCTTCCCTGGTGGTCTAGTGGTTAGGATTCGGCGCTCTCACCGCCGCGGCCCGGGTTCGATTCCCGGTCAGGGAACTACTCTTTTGCTACATGTTTACTTGTGCAACCTGTCACTATGAATATGGAAGGTTATCGCACATATGTACCAGCTCACACTGGGAACCAATTTGCACTGTAGGACCCTTCCCTGGTGGTCTAGTGGTTAGGATTCGGCGCTCTCACCGCCGCGGCCCGGGTTCGATTCCCGGTCAGGGAAATAGTCTATGCTCCTTGTTTACTTGTGCAACCTGTCACTATGAATTTAGTAGGTTGTCGCACATATGTACCACTTCAAATTGCAAACTGATTTGCCCTGCAGTGTCCTTCCCAGGTGTTCTAGTGGTGCACCAGACCCTCCTGCAGCAAAGCACCCCCACAACATGATGCTGTGCTTCACGGTTGGGATGTGTTCTTCGGCTTGGGAGCCTCCCCCTGTTCGATATAGGACTCGTTTGCCTGTGGATATAGACCATTTTGTACCTGTTTCCTCCAGCATCTTCACAAGGTCCTTTGCTGTTGTTCTGGGATGGATTTGCACTTTTCGACCCAAAGTACGTTCATCTCTAGGAGACAGAACGAGTCTCCTTCCTGAGCGGTATGACTCCTGCGTGGTCCCATGGTGTTTATACTTGCGTACTATTGTTTCTACAGATGAGCGAGGTACCTTCAGGCGTTTGGAAATTGCTCCCAAGGATGAACCAGATTTGTGGAGGTCTACATTTTTTTTCTGAGGTCTTGGCTGATTTCCTTTGGTTTTCCCATGGAGTCAAGCAAAGAGGCACTGAGTTTGAAGGTAGGCCTTGAAATACATCTACAGGTACACCTCCAATTGACTCAAAGGATGTCAATTAACCTATCAGAAGCTTCTAAGCTTCTAAGCCATGACATCATTTTCGGGAATTTTCCAAACTGTTTAAAGGCACAGCCAACTTAGTGTATGTAAACTTCTGACCCACTGGATTTGTGATACACTGAATTATAAGTGAAATAATCGGTCTGTAAACAATTGTTGGAAAAATTACTTGTGTCATGCACAAAGTAGATGTCCTAACCGACTGCCAAAACTATAGTTTGTTAACAAGAAATGTGTGGAGGGGTTGACAAACAGGTTTTAATGACTCCAGCCTAAGTGGATGGAAACTTACGACTTCAACTGTATGTACCAGCTCACACTGGGAACCGATTTTCACTCTAGTACCCTTCCCTGGTGGTCTAGTGGTTAGGATTCGGCGCTCTCACCGCCGCGGCCCGGGTTCGATTCCCGGTCAGGGAACTACTCTTTTGCTACATGTTTACTTGTGCAACCTGTCACTATGAATATGGAAAGTTATCGCACATATGTACCAGCTCACACTGGGAACCAATTTGCACTGTAGGACCCTTCCCTGGTGGTCTAGTGGTTAGGATTCGGCGCTCTCACCGCCGCGGCCCGGGTTCGATTCCCGGTCAGGGAAATAGTCTATGCTCCTTGTTTACTTGTGCAACCTGTCACTATGAATTTAGTAGGTTGTCGCACATATGTACCACTTCAAATTGCAAACTGATTTGCCCTGCAGTGTCCTTCCCAGGTGTTCTAGTGGTGCACCAGACCCTCCTGCAGCAAAGCACCCCCACAACATGATGCTGTGCTTCACGGTTGGGATGTGTTCTTCGGCTTGGGAGCCTCCCCCTGTTCGATATAGGACTCGTTTGCCTGTGGATATAGACCATTTTGTACCTGTTTCCTCCAGCATCTTCACAAGGTCCTTTGCTGTTGTTCTGGGATGGATTTGCACTTTTCGACCCAAAGTACGTTCATCTCTAGGAGACAGAACGAGTCTCCTTCCTGAGCGGTATGACTCCTGCGTGGTCCCATGGTGTTTATACTTGCGTACTATTGTTTCTACAGATGAGCGAGGTACCTTCAGGCGTTTGGAAATTGCTCCCAAGGATGAACCAGATTTGTGGAGGTCTACATTTTTTTTCTGAGGTCTTGGCTGATTTCCTTTGGTTTTCCCATAGAGTCAAGCAAAGAGGCACTGAGTTTGAAGGTAGGCCTTGAAATACATCTACAGGTACACCTCCAATTGACTCAAAGGATGTCAATTAACCTATCAGAAGCTTCTAAGCTTCTAAGCCATGACATCATTTTCGGGAATTTTCCAAACTGTTTAAAGGCACAGCCAACTTAGTGTATGTAAACTTCTGACCCACTGGATTTGTGATACACTGAATTATAAGTGAAATAATCGGTCTGTAAACAATTGTTGGAAAAATTACTTGTGTCATGCACAAAGTAGATGTCCTAACCGACTGCCAAAACTATAGTTTGTTAACAAGAAATGTGTGGAGGGGTTGACAAACAGGTTTTAATGACTCCAGCCTAAGTGGATGGAAACTTACGACTTCAACTGTATGTACCAGCTCACACTGGGAACCGATTTTCACTCTAGTACCCTTCCCTGGTGGTCTAGTGGTTAGGATTCGGCGCTCTCACCGCCGCGGCCCGGGTTCGATTCCCGGTCAGGGAACTACTCTTTTGCTACATGTTTACTTGTGCAACCTGTCACTATGAATATGGAAAGTTATCGCACATATGTACCAGCTCACACTGGGAACCAATTTGCACTGTAGGACCCTTCCCTGGTGGTCTAGTGGTTAGGATTCGGCGCTCTCACCGCCGCGGCCCGGGTTCGATTCCCGGTCAGGGAAATAGTCTATGCTCCTTGTTTACTTGTGCAACCTGTCACTATGAATTTAGTAGGTTGTCGCACATATTTACCACTTCAAATTGCAAACTGATTTGCCCTGCAGTGTCCTTCCCAGGTGTTCTAGTGGTGCACCAGACCCTCCTGCAGCAAAGCACCCCCACAACATGATGCTGTGCTTCACGGTTGGGATGTGTTCTCCGGCTTGGGAGCCTCCCCCTGTTCGATATAGGACTTGTTTGCCTGTGGATATAGACCATTTTGTACCTGTTTCCTCCAGCATCTGGATTTGCACTTTTCGACCCAAAGTACGTTCATCTCTAGGAGACAGAACGAGTCTCCTTCCTGAGCGGTATGACTCCTGCGTGGTCCCATGGTGTTTATACTTGGCACAGCCAACTTAGTGTATGTAAACTTCTGACCCACTGGATTTGTGATACACTGAATTATAAGTGAAATAATCGGTCTGTAAACAATTGTTGGAAAAATTACTTGTGTCATGCACAAAGTAGATGTCCTAACCGACTGCCAAAACTATAGTTTGTTAACAAGAAATGTGTGGAGGGGTTGACAAACAGGTTTTAATGACTCCAGCCTAAGTGGATGGAAACTTACGACTTCAACTGTATGTACCAGCTCACACTGGGAACCGATTTGCACTGTAGGACCCTTCCCTGGTGGTCTAGTGGTTAGGATTCGGCGCTCTCACCGCCGTGGCCCGGGTTCGATTCCCGGTCAGGGAAATAGTCTATGCTCCTTGTTTACTTGTGCAACCTGTCACTATGAATTTAGTAGGTTGTCGCACATATGTACCACTTCAAATTGCAAACTGATTTGCCCTGCAGTGTCCTTCCCAGGTGTTCTAGTGGTGCACCAGACCCTCCTGCAGCAAAGCACCCCCACAACATGATGCTGTGCTTCACGGTTGGGATGTGTTCTTCGGCTTGGGAGCCTCCCCCTGTTCGATATAGGACTCGTTTGCCTGTGGATATAGACCATTTTGTACCTGTTTCCTCCAGCATCTTCACAAGGTCCTTTGCTGTTGTTCTGGGATGGATTTGCACTTTTCGACCCAAAGTACGTTCATCTCTAGGAGACAGAACGAGTCTCCTTCCTGAGCGGTATGACTCCTGCGTGGTCCCATGGTGTTTATACTTGCGTACTATTGTTTCTACAGATGAGCGAGGTACCTTCAGGCGTTTGGAAATTGCTCCCAAGGATGAACCAGATTTGTGGAGGTCTACATTTTTTTTCTGAGGTCTTGGCTGATTTCCTTTGGTTTTCCCATAGAGTCAAGCAAAGAGGCACTGAGTTTGAAGGTAGGCCTTGAAATACATCTACAGGTACACCTCCAATTGACTCAAAGGATGTCAATTAACCTATCAGAAGCTTCTAAGCTTCTAAGCCATGACATCATTTTCGGGAATTTTCCAAACTGTTTAAAGGCACAGCCAACTTAGTGTATGTAAACTTCTGACCCACTGGATTTGTGATACACTGAATTATAAGTGAAATAATCGGTCTGTAAACAATTGTTGGAAAAATTACTTGTGTCATGCACAAAGTAGATGTCCTAACCGACTGCCAAAACTATAGTTTGTTAACAAGAAATGTGTGGAGGGGTTGACAAACAGGTTTTAATGACTCCAGCCTAAGTGGATGGAAACTTACGACTTCAACTGTATGTACCAGCTCACACTGGGAACCGATTTTCACTCTAGTACCCTTCCCTGGTGGTCTAGTGGTTAGGATTCGGCGCTCTCACCGCCGCGGCCTGGGTTCGATTCCCGGTCAGGGAACTACTCTTTTGCTACATGTTTACTTGTGCAACCTGTCACTATGAATATGGAAAGTTATCGCACATATGTACCAGCTCACACTGGGAACCAATTTGCACTGTAGGACCCTTCCCTGGTGGTCTAGTGGTTAGGATTCGGCGCTCTCACCGCCGCGGCCCGGGTTCGATTCCCGGTCAGGGAAATAGTCTATGCTCCTTGTTTACTTGTGCAACCTGTCACTATGAATTTAGTAGGTTGTCGCACATATTTACCACTTCAAATTGCAAACTGATTTGCCCTGCAGTGTCCTTCCCAGGTGTTCTAGTGGTGCACCAGACCCTCCTGCAGCAAAGCACCCCCACAACATGATGCTGTGCTTCACGGTTGGGATGTGTTCTTCGGCTTGGGAGCCTCCCCCTGTTCGATATAGGACTCGTTTGCCTGTGGATATAGACCATTTTGTACCTGTTTCCTCCAGCATCTGGATTTGCACTTTTCGACCCAAAGTACGTTCATCTCTAGGAGACAGAACGAGTCTCCTTCCTGAGCGGTATGACTCCTGCGTGGTCCCATGGTGTTTATACTTGCGTACTATTGTTTCTACAGATGAGCGAGGTACCTTCAGGCGTTTGGAAATTGCTCCCAAGGATGAACCAGATTTGTGGAGGTCTACATTTTTTTTCTGAGGTCTTGGCTGATTTCCTTTGGTTTTCCCATGGAGTCAAGCAAAGAGGCACTGAGTTTGAAGGTAGGCCTTGAAATACATCTACAGGTACACCTCCAATTGACTCAAAGGATGTCAATTAACCTATCAGAAGCTTCTAAGCTTCTAAGCCATGACATCATTTTCGGGAATTTTCCAAACTGTTTAAAGGCACAGCCAACTTAGTGTATGTAAACTTCTGACCCACTGGATTTGTGATACACTGAATTATAAGTGAAATAATCGGTCTGTAAACAATTGTTGGAAAAATTACTTGTGTCATGCACAAAGTAGATGTCCTAACCGACTGCCAAAACTATAGTTTGTTAACAAGAAATGTGTGGAGGGGTTGACAAACAGGTTTTAATGACTCCAGCCTAAGTGGATGGAAACTTACGACTTCAACTGTATGTACCAGCTCACACTGGGAACCGATTTGCACTGTAGGACCCTTCCCTGGTGGTCTAGTGGTTAGGATTCGGCGCTCTCACCGCCGTGGCCCGGGTTCGATTCCCGGTCAGGGAAATAGTCTATGCTCCTTGTTTACTTGTGCAACCTGTCACTATGAATTTAGTAGGTTGTCGCACATATGTACCACTTCAAATTGCAAACTGATTTGCCCTGCAGTGTCCTTCCCAGGTGTTCTAGTGGTGCACCAGACCCTCCTGCAGCAAAGCACCCCCACAACATGATGCTGTGCTTCACGGTTGGGATGTGTTCTTCGGCTTGGGAGCCTCCCCCTGTTCGATATAGGACTCGTTTGCCTGTGGATATAGACCATTTTGTACCTGTTTCCTCCAGCATCTTCACAAGGTCCTTTGCTGTTGTTCTGGGATGGATTTGCACTTTTCGACCCAAAGTACGTTCATCTCTAGGAGACAGAACGAGTCTCCTTCCTGAGCGGTATGACTCCTGCGTGGTCCCATGGTGTTTATACTTGCGTACTATTGTTTCTACAGATGAGCGAGGTACCTTCAGGCGTTTGGAAATTGCTCCCAAGGATGAACCAGATTTGTGGAGGTCTACATTTTTTTTCTGAGGTCTTGGCTGATTTCCTTTGGTTTTCCCATAGAGTCAAGCAAAGAGGCACTGAGTTTGAAGGTAGGCCTTGAAATACATCTACAGGTACACCTCCAATTGACTCAAAGGATGTCAATTAACCTATCAGAAGCTTCTAAGCTTCTAAGCCATGACATCATTTTCGGGAATTTTCCAAACTGTTTAAAGGCACAGCCAACTTAGTGTATGTAAACTTCTGACCCACTGGATTTGTGATACACTGAATTATAAGTGAAATAATCGGTCTGTAAACAATTGTTGGAAAAATTACTTGTGTCATGCACAAAGTAGATGTCCTAACCGACTGCCAAAACTATAGTTTGTTAACAAGAAATGTGTGGAGGGGTTGACAAACAGGTTTTAATGACTCCAGCCTAAGTGGATGGAAACTTACGACTTCAACTGTATGTACCAGCTCACACTGGGAACCGATTTTCACTCTAGTACCCTTCCCTGGTGGTCTAGTGGTTAGGATTCGGCGCTCTCACCGCCGCGGCCTGGGTTCGATTCCCGGTCAGGGAACTACTCTTTTGCTACATGTTTACTTGTGCAACCTGTCACTATGAATATGGAAAGTTATCGCACATATGTACCAGCTCACACTGGGAACCAATTTGCACTGTAGGACCCTTCCCTGGTGGTCTAGTGGTTAGGATTCGGCGCTCTCACTGCCGCGGCCCGGGTTCGATTCCCGGTCAGGGAAATAGTCTATGCTCCTTGTTTACTTGTGCAACCTGTCACTATGAATTTAGTAGGTTGTCGCACATATGTACCACTTCAAATTGCAAACTGATTTGCCCTGCAGTGTCCTTCCCAGGTGTTCTAGTGGTGCACCAGACCCTCCTGCAGCAAAGCACCCCCACAACATGATGCTGTGCTTCACGGTTGGGATGTGTTCTTCGGCTTGGGAGCCTCCCCCTGTTCGATATAGGACTCGTTTGCCTGTGGATATAGACCATTTTGTACCTGTTTCCTCCAGCATCTTCACAAGGTCCTTTGCTGTTGTTCTGGGATGGATTTGCACTTTTCGACCCAAAGTACGTTCATCTCTAGGAGACAGAACGAGTCTCCTTCCTGAGCGGTATGACTCCTGCGTGGTCCCATGGTGTTTATACTTGCGTACTATTGTTTCTACAGATGAGCGAGGTACCTTCAGGCGTTTGGAAATTGCTCCCAAGGATGAACCAGATTTGTCTTGGAGGCACTGAGTTTGAAGGTAGGCCTTGAAATACATCTACAGGTACACCTCCTCAAAGGATGTCAATTCACCTATCAGAAGCTTCTAAGCTTCTAAGCCATGACATCATTTTCGGGAATTTTCCAAACTGTTTAAAGGCACAGCCAACTTAGTGTATGTAAACTTCTGACCCACTGGATTTGTGATACACTGAATTATAAGTGAAATAATCGGTCTGTAAACAATTGTTGGAAAAATTACTTGTGTCATGCACAAAGTAGATGTCCTAACCGACTGCCAAAACTATAGTTTGTTAACAAGAAATGTGTGGAGGGGTTGACAAACAGGTTTTAATGACTCCAGCCTAAGTGGATGGAAACTTACGACTTCAACTGTATGTACCAGCTCACACTGGGAACCGATTTTCACTCTAGTACCCTTCCCTGGTGGTCTAGTGGTTAGGCTCTCACCGCCGCGGCCCGGGTTCGATTCCCGGTCAGGGAACTACTCTTTTGCTACATGTTTACTTGTGCAACCTGTCACTATGAATATGGAAAGTTATCGCACATATGTACCAGCTCACACTGGGAACCAATTTGCACTGTAGGACCCTTCCCTGGTGGTCAAGTGGTTAGGATTCGGCGCTCTCACCGCCGCGGCCCGGGTTCGATTCCCGGTCAGGGAAATAGTCTATGCTCCTTGTTTACTTGTGCAACCTGTCACTATGAATTTAGTAGGTTGTCGCACATATGTACCACTTCAAATTGCAAACTGATTTGCCCTGCAGTGTCCTTCTAGTGGTGCACCAGACCCTCCTGCAGCAAAGCACCCCCACAACATGATGCTGTGCTTCACGGTTGGGATGTGTTCTTCGGCTTGGGAGCCTCCCCCTGTTCGATATAGGACTCGTTTGCCTGTGGATATAGACCATTTTGTACCTGTTTCCTCCAGCATCTTCACAAGGTCCTTTGCTGTTGTTCTGGGATGGATTTGCACTTTTCGACCCAAAGTACGTTCATCTCTAGGAGACAGAACGAGTCTCCTTCCTGAGCGGTATGACTCCTGCGTGGTCCCATGGCGTACTATTGCGTACTATTGTTTTTACAGGTACCTTCAGGCGTTTGGAAATTGCTCCCAAGGATGAACCAGATTTGTGGAGGTCTACATTTTTTTTCTGAGGTCTTGGCTGATTTCCTTTGGTTTTCCCATGGAGTCAAGCAAAGAGGCACTGAGTTTGAAGGTAGGCCTTGAAATACATCTACAGGTACACCTCCAATTGACTCAAAGGATGTCAATTAACCTATCAGAAGCTTCTAAGCTTCTAAGCCATGACATCATTTTCGGGAATTTTCCAAACTGTTTAAAGGCACAGCCAACTTAGTGTATGTAAACTTCTGACCCACTGGATTTGTGATACACTGAATTATAAGTGAAAAATTCGGTCTGTAAACAATTGTTGGAAAAATTACTTGTGTCATGCACAAAGTAGATGTCCTAACCGACTGCCAAAACTATAGTTTGTTAACAAGAAATGTGTGGAGGGGTTGACAAACAGGTTTTAATGACTCCAGCCTAAGTGGATGGAAACTTACGACTTCACACTGGGAACCAATTTGCGCTCTAGTATCCTTCCCTGGTGGTCTAGTGGTTAGGATTCGGCGCTCTCACCGCCGCAGGGAACTACTCTTTTGCTACATGTTTACTTGTGCAACCTGTCACTATGAATATGGAAGGTTATCGCACATATGTACCAGCTCACACTGGGAACCGATTTGCACTCTAGTACCCTTCCCTGGTGGGGTTAGGATTCGGCGCTCTCACTGCCGCGGCCCGGGTTCGATTCCCGGTCAGGGAACTACTCTTTTGCTACATGTTTACTTGTGCAACCTGTCACTATGAATATGGAAGGTTATCGCACATATGTACCAGCTCACACTGGGAACCAATTTTCACTGTAGGTCACTTCCCTGATGGTCTAGTGGTTAGGATTCGGCGCTCTCACCGCCGCGGCCCGTGTTCGATTCCCGGTCAGGGAACTACTCTTTTGCTACATGTTTACTTGTGCAACCTGTCACTATGAATATGGAAAGTTATCGCACATATGTACCAGCTCACACTGGGAACCAATTTTCACTGTAGGACCCTTCCCTGGTAGTCTAGTGGTTAGGATTCGGCGCTCTCACCGCCGCGGCCCGGGTTCGATTCCCGGTCAGGGAACTACTCTTTTGCTACATGTTTACTTGTGCAACCTATCACTATAAATATGGAAGTTTATCGCACATATGTACCAGCTCACACTGGGAACCAATTTGCACTGTAGGACCCTTCCCTGGTGGTCTAGTGGTCTCAGTGTACTCTTCTGCTACATGTTTACTTGAGCAACCTGTCACTATGAATATGGAAGGTTATCGCACATATGTACCAGCTCACACTGGGAACCAATTTGCGCTGTAGTACCCTTCCCTGGTGGTCTAGTGGTTAGGATTCGGCGCTCTCACCGCCGCGGCCCGGGTTCGATTCCCGGTCAGGGAACTACTCTTTTGCTACATGTTTACTCGATTCCCGGTCAGGGAACTGCTCCTTGTTGACTTGTGCCACTATGAATTTAGTAGGTTGTCGCACATATGTACCACTTCAAATTGCAAACCTATCAATACCACTATAAAAATATATTATATGCCATTGTGTGCTTTTGAATAAATCTATGGTTAATGCTACATTTATGACATGAATACAAAAATATCCTCCTTCGACACGGATTTGAAACAGCGATCTAAGGATATAAGCATTCACCGTTCTGCAGTCCTCCGCTCTACCAACTGACTTCATTTTTCCTCATTTGTGAGGTAGCTTGGATTGTTTTTTAATTAGGAAACTGGAAATGCACGTTTGTTCTCTATCGGGGAATGTGCGAACAACAGGCAAATGTATATCTTTTAGGCGCATTTCCAGGGGTAGGAAAAGGTAGGAAAAGGTTCCTTTTTCGATCCGGATTTCAGCATTTACGGTTCCGGTCTTCCGCTCTAGCAACTAACTGAGTTATGGATTTTAGAGAACTGTGGATAAACTTGAATTGTTTTGAATTCTTCTGTATGATTGGATTCGTACACCTTGACTTTTCTTTGAGAAACTGGAAATGCACATATTATTCTCTATAGGGGGATGTGCGAACAACAGGTAAAAATATTTTGATGAAAAAGGGTCCTCCTTCGAGCCGGATTTGAACCAGCGACCTAAGGATTTCAGCACTTTGCGTTCTACAGTCCTCCGCTCTACCAACTGAGCTATCGAAGGGACATGGAAAAATTCTTGGAGCAAAAGGTACATGTTTGTATCGTAGCGTTGAGTTTAGTCTTCTCTACCGGATGTTGATCAACGTCAACCATTCAGCAATCGTGAGATTTCCGTGTATTGAGCCCTCGTCAGAACTGTCGACATGTCTCCAAACGGGTCTTTCCAGGCACAACTTTCTTCAATTATGGAGACGCTGACGACGTCTGCCGTTGCAGAGATTACAAAACTGGTCGATTACAGTTCTGCCCTTCTATTCTCGGAGATATCCCGACAACAGGGAGAGAACGACGCTCTTCGGAAGGCATTGTACTGTATGCAAATCGAGCTCGGGACCGAGAGACCAAAGCGGGGCACCTCTTCTGTTGATATATCTTTAGAAGTTCAGCTTTGCGACGAGATCCGTAAGTTGAGTGTGACGATGTTCTCTTGTAGCGACTGTAGCTAGCTCTGTGTAATCATGCATGTTGAAAGTCACTATAAGTAGCAAACATCACCCTTTTATTGTTGTGTGCAGAGAATAATAAAGGCGTGGGGGACCACAGGTTTCCGGACAAGCAGTTGGTTGTGAGTGAGAGGCACTATGGAGTGGATGCTGCCATCGAATTGGGCGAAACCAGTGCACCGCAGCGCAGAACAGTGAAGGAAGAAGTTGGTTGACACTCATATTTATGGTGTCTGGTCCATGAACTGCTGCATGTCAATGTTGGCCTAGCTATATGGATGGTGTATTGTATAAATTTATTATAAGACTAGGATGGAACAACACCTTTTATTATGGTCTTGTTTTACCAAATTGCCCACTTTAAAAAAAATCTTTAACGGCATATTGACAACCAATGAATAGCGAGTGTAGCAGTCCATGTTTTCATACCACATTAGAAACCCAGTGTGTCAGAGAGAAAAGTATTGATCTAAAATACGAAGGTCCTGTCGGTCAGTGGCAGTCACTCACCCATGTTGTTCAGTTTGTGTCCACATACAACGTTAGCTTTGGAGTGCAATGGCTTGAATGTTATAGAAGTGGTATAATGATAGTTTAAACATTTAACCTCCTATTTGTTGCAGTGTCCTGACGTGAAACAGGTCATTTTACAACCAGACCCTAAAGGTGAGGACAGGCCGGAGGAGGTTGTGGAGGCTAGTCACCCGGAGGAAGCAGAGCACATCATTATCGGTGGAGAAGGAAATGGTAGTTATATCTGACAATACTACTAACACTGTGATCATGTTGACAGTGTTCTGTTGTGTGAACTGCACTTTTTCTACCTGTGTTTACTGGCCCTTCTCTATTTGAATATGTGCATGTATGTATGCTAGGAGCCGCAACCAACATTTCCCAACAGGGATAAACCAGTTGTTAGCTTATCTATCTTATCTTATGTTAAAACCGACTTTAAATGAAAACTAACTTGAATGTTAAAACGCATGTTGTTCTGATACTTCCCACTAAACTACGTTGTCATTGTCAACAAATGCTCAAAAACCGTCACTTGACTCTCACTGTTTCTGCAGGTGGCCTGTCCCTAAAATATGATTTCCAGGCCATGGACGAGAGCCAGTCAGAGGCGTACCACAGCTCCACAGCAGAGCCCGAGGAAGAAGACACCAGCCAAGACTTCAGCGAGGAGCTGGAGATGTGGGTCAAGTCTGAGCCGGGGTCAGAGAGCGACACCCCCAGCTTCACCCCCAGTGTCGCAGAAAACAAGATGGTCGACCACCTCACGGGCAGGGAAATGCACGCCTGTTCATACTGCAACAAACGCTTCAACTACCGTAGCCAGGTGATAATCCACGAGCGGGTTCACACGAGGGAGAGGCCGTTCGTCTGCAAGCAGTGCGGCAAGGGTTTCTCCCAGATTAACAACCTCAAGAAGCACCAGCTCTGTCACAGGGGAGGGGAGGGGAATCACGAGTGCGGGGAGTGTGGAAAGGCGTTCTGCCACACCCAGAGCCTGAAGAATCACATGGTGGCAGCTCACGGCTTCGGTTCAAGGTTGGACTGCGAGACGTGCGGCAAGACGTTTCACAATAAGAAAGCTCTCATCGCACACTCCACCAGTCACAGCAGGGCTTTTGGCTGCGAGATATGCGGGAAGGCTTTCGGTACGAAACAAACTCTTAAGACCCACCAGTTCACTCACACGGGGGAGCGTCCGTTCATCTGCAACTACTGCGGCAAGAGCTTTGCCTACGTCTGTAACCTTAAAACTCACAAGAGGGTTCACACTGGGGAGAAACCCTTTGGCTGTGAGCTGTGTGGCAAGTGTTTCACTCAGAAACACTGCCTGGAGAAACACTTGTGTATAGATTAAAGAGCTGTAGATCTACAGAGTAACTGCAGCAAACTACCGTCTATGTTTACTTGTTGGCACCAAATGTTCCATGGCTGTAACGTTCTAATCTGCGTTCTGACTAGAATGTTGTGGTCTTGTAGTCTGGGTACCAGTCTGTTTAGCTAACGTTCCACTCCTTGTGCTATGGGCCACAGAGACTGGCCTTTCTTCAATCTCAGCGTTTAATATGCAGCTGGATTTTGTGAGGAGTTGCTGATTTGTTGTTGGAAATAACGTTATTGTTTGGCAATGGCACAGAGTACAAGGAGTGGGTATGTTAGCTAAACAGACTGGTACCCATGCTAGTGGTCTTGTGCTATCATGGGGGGAATTCTAAACCTAAAACCAAGTTTGTTGAACTCTGCGTATTCTATTGCTTTGTTGAGGAGACTTGAGTGTTTCTAGTAAAGTGTCTACATGTGTGTGGGACAGATTGATCTGTGCATACATTTATTGTTTTTTCTTATAATATCACATTGTTATTTTAGGTCATTTGATCAATGTTTAGTTCAATTTTAGCTGACATTTTAATTTGCACGATTGCGAAGTACATCGACAGTTACTACTACAACTTCTATCATTACTGTGGCGGTAACAATAGTGTGAGGGGATTGACACACAAAGCCAAATCACCCCTTCACATTCTGATTGGACAGAAATAGATCTCCCCCCTGTTGAGTTAGGTTTCTCTCAAAGTTTATTGGTCGTCACTAGCTTCCACAGCTACAAAGTCATAAAAACCGCCCGTTTCTACAGTTTCTCTTTTTACATTTTGATTTTAAACCTAACCACACTGCTATTCTTATACCTAACCCTAACCTTAACATGAAGAGCAAAAATGAAAATACATACATTTTTACGATATAGCCAGTTTTGACCTTGCGGCTAGTGAAAACAAAGTTTATTCTGATCAAGGTCGTTTTCCCTACTGACCTTTTTTACTGTACTACACATATTAGCCTACATATATTGTATTTGTTTGTTTTAACAAATGTAATTTTGACAAATCAGCTGGTATTCACTGTGTACATTATATCCAATCCATGCTTTAACGTTGTAATGATAAAATATTGTGTTCTGTCCTGATTCTGTCCACGTATATAGCATAACATATACTGTTGTATTTCATTGGGAAAACAGTTCTTGACCATACGTATTTCACTTGGTCTGGGTATTAAGTGTTGCTAGAATAACTTTTTATTTCTTTCACTTTCATCTTAAAGCTGCAATCAGCAGTTGAAACAATAACAAAGCGTCCGAGCCACCCCTGTTTTTGGTAACAAAGCACAAGGAGGGGGCTGAAGTAATGTACCAACTCTCAAATTCATAGACAGAGCTATGGATGCAAGGACTGACCAACCGTGATATCAAAATTATATTTTTAACCATGTTTTGAGGCTATGTAGTGTTTGTTTACATTTACTTTGTTTACAAACATTGGGATTTTTAAAAAGTATCTATTTGGTGTTCTTGGGGTAAAAAAATTGTATTTGGGGTTCTGATGAGGTATGACAGTTGAATCTAGCTCATGAGGCATTTATAGGTTATGTTCTTCAAGAATACATATTCATTTATACGTCCAAAATGGATGTAGCAACTGCGGATTGCCCTTTTAAAAGGGTATGTATTTATATGTATGGAAATGGCCGACCATGACTGTGAAAAAAACTTGTGGGACAGTCTTACAATGGATGGGCCGTCTCTGCGCACAAGCTAAACATGCAGATGGAAAAAGTGAGGGAGATGGCCCACAACACTGTCTTCGTCAACTCCTACTCACACCATCTCAGCACTGTTGACTTAAGTTGATATTTTGTGATCCGAGGTCGTTCCCCTCATGTTTGTTCCCCACCGACTGAGGTTCTTCAATGAAACTTGGAGTGAGGTGAATGCTGACCGACTACCACTGGACATCCTCAGTGAAGTGGAAAACACCTACCACGCATTTTACGACACCATCAACCACATTGGGAACCTGGATTGGGTAAATGGCGAATCATCCTATGAAGCAAACAATCTTGTTTAGAAACTTGAGGATTTCCAGTTTGTTCCAGCTCTTCACCTACGCGCAGGTTTTCTCCCAACATTTATGTTGCATTTGACACTCTGAAGCACAAAGCAATGGATGTGGCAGCCTGCAAAGCTAGCATTGAGGAGCTGGTTCAACACATCCAGAGCAAGAAGTCTGACTCTGCCTTTGACAGTGTCTACCAGAAGGCTGAGAGATTGGCTCAACACCCATGCAAAAGTCTCAAGTAGACGGATGACTTAGACCCTCTGACACACTTCAAGGCTGTGTACTACGAAGCTCTGGAAACCGTCATCTCTCAGATCCAGGTTTGTTACGCACATCTGGATGACCTACGCTTCCTCGAGCTGCTGGATCCAGCAAAGTTCACTGACATGAACATCCATTTCGCAACAGATGTGGTGGATAGCCCAGTGAAGCTCTACGAGGGCTTCTTCAACATGGACAGGCTCAGAGTGGACCTGAAGGCATTCTACATAGGCCAAGGACAGCAGCAGGACAGCCACAAGCTCTGTGAATCGCTCTGTTTCATCCGGTCCCAGAAGAACCCACTACCAGAGCTCTACAAGCTGATGTGCCTTGTGGCGACCATTGGAGTGACCTCAGCCGACGCGGAGGAAAGCTTCCCCTGCCTGAAGCGCATTCATGACTTTGTGAAAGGGGAAAAGTTGGACGATCAGCTCCACCAGAACATGGCCATGATGTGCATAGAGAATGAGGGTTTGTCACGAACTCGGGGAGCAGCACTGGTATGACAAAGTCACGAACCTCTGGGCCAGAAAGACCAAGAGAGAAGATGAGTTCATCACCAAGGTATGTCACCTTTAGAGAGTGTGTGTGTGGGTGTCTGAGTGTGTGCCAAACTATACCACTCTATTGTTTTGATGAAATGGCCTGGTTATTGTTATTTAGAGCAGTATGAATGTGTTGTTACAGATGTCTGCAGGAGGGTTGAAAGGACAGGCAGCAAAGAGGACCTCCTCAGCAACAGAGGACACTCAGGAGCCACCAGCAAGCATGATGACGAGGTTCTCACCTGAATGATCTGAATCTAGATTACAACACACAGGTCTTGCCATCATTGTATGATTTTTTTTGTGTGTAAATGAACTGAAGCTTACGGACAATGTCAAGGTGATGAGTTATTCACCATTTTTGATGAACAAATAAGGTTTTATATGTCAGATGGCTAAATAAAGAGCAAAATTCTGGATTATTATTATTTGTGGCCTGGTCCTATAAGAGCTATTTGTCACTTCCCACAAGCCGGGTTGTGACAAAAACTCACTCATTCTCATGTTTAATACATTTATTGTATAGTTTGTGTGTGGCAGGCTTACAATGATGGCAAACCAACAACATTTGTGTTTTGCTGACCCTGGTGCCAGAGGTGATACGCAGCTGGAGGTTGAATGTTTGAAGGGGTATGGGACTATAAAATGTTTGGGAACAACTGCCTTAGACAATTACCCCCTCCACAAAAATATACCATATGTTGAATGCCTAGGCCTAGTTTTTTTTAAAGTTATCTGATGGAATTAAATGCATATAAATAGAATGTCATTCCCATTCAAGTTAATTAACCCATTCTATTCATTAGCCATTTGTTTTAACTAGACAAGACCGTTAAGAACAAAGTATTATTTATAATTACAGCCTAGAACAGTGGGTTAACTGTCTTGTTTTGGGGCAGAATGACAGATATGTATCTTGTCAGGTCAGTGATTCGATTGGGCAACCTTTACAGTTTCTAGCCCAGCCCTTTAACCACTAGGCTACCTGCTGCCCCAAGAACCCACCTGTCGCCCCATTTAAAACAATTTGATTGCCGAAATCTGATCAGATAACATTGACCGGGTGATTGGACAGATATGAGTTCCCAGAGTTACTTTTATTTGGTTAGTAAATTATACTGATTACAGTAGAACCCCGATTTATTTCATTTTATAGGTGTAGCCAGCCTACTACAGTAGTTCAATCAACTCCCTTTGCTCTTGGTCGTTTATGCCAATGGAGCCCAGTAGGTGGCGGTATAGGCCTACACATTCCTCATTTTCATTAGTGGCTGGTGCGCTATCACCGTCACAAGAAGCCAGCAGAAAACGAACGGGTGAACATTTGACATGAGTTAAGTTATTACAAGACGTAGATAAATTTAACCTTGAGATGTATGTTTTTTCTGTGACATGTATTCATGATAAGTCATTTCAATGACAACCAGAAATGTACATCAGAATTTGAGTTTAACAAGTTGTCACCTGTCACTTTGTTTTCGTGAAAATAAATATTGTTTTATTGACAAGAACTAGTTGCACTTTCTCCAGGTTGTGTATGGCCTACGTTCATTGTAAAACGCTTTGTTTGAGTAGAACAACTTATAAAAAGGTGCCATTTTATCTTCTATGAATTCTAAAGTTAGTTTCCCCACCATATTTTGAGATTAGGTTATTTTACGGCTCACTTTTCTGCCATGTACAGTATAAAGATGTCAAGCCCAAGACAGATCTCGATAAATGGGTAAATTGAGGCTTAATAAATTGAGGACCCTCCAGCCTTTTTGTCCTCGTATCAAATCCTTTATACTGATCTATTTTATATGCGTAGAATTAAAAAGCAAATGTACCGGTCTTAGACAATAGTGCCATCTTTCAGAAAGTACCAGCCTATACAATGTCATAGTACTTTAAAAAATGTTTATTACTGGAAAACAAAAACGGTTGAGATACATAAATGGGAAATTACATTTGAAATCGCATCACATTTAGCCCTTTGGCGAACACTAGTCATTTACAGTCAGTAAACAGCCCACATTGAAAGCGGTTAGAAAAGGTGTCAAGCAATTAACAGTATCTTCGCAATGTTGACTAACAGCGATAGTTGTGCACGCAGATGAATGGTAATTGTCCGCCACATCCGCAGTTCCTCCACCCCTGGCCCACTACCAAAGGAAAAATGACACACAAAAAAAAGTAATGTCGGTCATTTCATCGGCTTAGTTCTGGGACTATGCTACATCTTTAGGTTCATGTCTTACCAGCAGATTGCAGGTACATGCAGGAGTTGCTGGTTGCGGTGCTCTGGCTGTACCAGTTGGTGTAATACATTCCTGAGCGGTCGATCCACATCCAAGTTCCCTGAGTAAACAAAGAGTCATAAGACTTAGCTGCACTACTGTCCCTTACCACTAACAGATCTGATATCATACCTAGCTGCATGATTCAAATATCAGAAGCTATTTAAACACAAGGATCAGAGTGTTTCCCGGCCATGTGCTCTGAGGGAAAACTCTAGGGCCCGGAACTGTTTCTTGACCGGTCACTGTCAGAAAAACTTGGGGCGCTACGTATGCTTAGATGGCGGAGGTTTTCAGGGCAACCCTTTCTCTCACCTGGAGGTAGAATCCACCTATCCAGGCGGTGGCTCTGTTGGCTGTTCTGGTTATCTGTTGCAGGTAACGATACTCGGGGGAGGAGCTGGCAGAGGCCAGGCTGGCGCCCAGTTCATTGCAATGTTCCTGAAAGAAGAGCAGGGGAGGTGAGGGGTGAGACACGTGCACACACTCACACAGTAGGCCTGCACATTAACAAAAGTGTTGCGCTCCCTCATAGTGACATTACAGTATACAGACACAAACGCACATTTTTTGAAAGTGAACAATTGGCAGTCATAGTAACATATTCAGGTCAAGATTTTAGACACTAAATATATTACATTGAGAAGTGCGTTACCTCGGCTCCGAACCAGGACCGAGGAGTGTTCACAAACATGTAACACTTGGACTGGTAGCTGAACCATCCGTCAGGGCAGAACCTGCGTGCCGCTGTGAAGACGAAAATAAAATGCAACAATGGTTTGACATCGCAATACAAGGAGTTGATATTGTCAGGAGTGTGAACTTTCCAAAGTAAAACGTTTGATCTCATAATGTAAAACATGAATGTTTATTTAGTCATGCTGGTGATTTTTCCCTCCCTGCTGATGGGAAACCAAAACATTATTTCATTGTGATCATGCATTGCACGGTATACACAGGCATCAATAGTAGAACCAGTGATGGTTAACTTAACATCATTCATCAAGGAGAGTCCCTACCTTTATCTTTAGGTGCTGCTGCAGCCACCTCAACTGCCTCATTCTCATCTTCTGAAAAGACACCTAAACACATAATAAGACAAGAATATCACTTTGAAAGCCACCAGCAAATCACAGACAATGAGATTCAATATATGTATTTTCATAGCTAATATTTTATACATGGCCTGTAGTTTAATTCGTTTGTTTTGTACCAATGTGAAGAAATTGTTATTGATCAGGAAATGATGTGATGCTCAAATGAGGTGATGCTCCACAATAGACATTGATGCTCTTGCTTGATTAAAGCCTATAGAGAAGAACTGACCTGGGGCGTCACTCAGCTTCTCCTCTGCTGCAGGAGCCTCAACCTCAACAGCCTCCTCTGCAGAAACACGGAACAAGGAAATCAATTTGACTTTCATTCAACTGGGAATTGGGAGAAATATTGATTCAGTGCTCTATTACTGCTCTCAGTACAAACATAATTAGAGCTACAAACCTGGGGCACTTTTTGGCTCTTCTACCGCCACAGCATCGCTCTCCACAGGAACTTAAAGGGGAAAACACAACTATTGTCATTATTCAGTAACAATTAATTACCCTGTGCTGTATTAGTGACATTGTTGAGTATTTGGCTGACTTACCTGCTGCTGCCCTAGCAGAGAGGGCGACACAAAGTAGTGCAAAGATGATCAGAACCTTCATGGTGGTGATGATGGTGGTGCTGCTTGTCTGGATGAAAAGGGAGAGAACGTGTTGGAGAATCAACTAGAGAGAATGATACACAATCATATTTCCCTACAGAAGACAACCTTAAAAATATAGCTGAAAGTTTATCATCACCACAGTAAATACATACATCTAAACGGAGAAAGGGAGAGAAAATAAGCCATGTTGAATGAGTCCGACACTAGGCAACAGATGCTGTAGGACTTACCTTTTGTAGTAGGTAAATCACTGTTTTCTTTAGGTACTCTTCCTCAGGTAGGCCAGTGATGGAGTGATGAGTGGAGATTCGTACTCTCTTTATATACTGTTGTGTCCCGCAAACTTTCACTTATGCACTTGCCGTGAATGACGAAACAGCGTTGAACTTTGACACTTTATGGCTTTGTGTTTATACTTCAGATGACATAACATAGTAAAAGTAAATCCAGGACACTGCCGTTAGTATGGTATGTTACGTTTCGTTTCAATTTGTGGATGTCCATCATCCGTTTCATATTATATGGTATGAATAAAAATGTGTCTGATATGTTACAAATTGCAATTCGTACAAAGTTATGAATTTGCAAAACATATATGTTACGAATTCCAATTTTTTGTGGCTAATGTTAGTTAAGTGGCTCAGTTTAGCTAGGTTGTTAATGTTAGCTAGGTTGCTAACGTTAGTCATGTTAGGGGTTAGGAGTTAGGTTAAAAGCTTAAGTTTAGGGGAAGGGTTAGCTAACATGCTAAGTAGTTGCTCCGTAGCTAAAAAGTAGTAAATATTTGCTAATTAGCGCAAATGGTAAAGTTGTCCATGAGAAGATTTCAAATCAAATCACATTTTATTTGTCACATACACATGGTTAGCAGATGTTAATGCGAGTGTAGCGAAATGCTTGTGCTTCTAGTTCCGACAATGCAGTAATAACCAACGAGTAATCTAGCTAACAATTCCAAAACTACTACCTTATACACACAAGTGTAAAGGGATAAAGAATATGTACATAAAGATATATGAATGAGTGATGGTACAGAGCGGCATAGGCAAGATGCAGTAGATGGTATCGAGTACAGTATAAACATATGAGATGAGTATGTAAACAAAGTGGCATAGTTTAAAGTGGCTAGTGATACATGTATTACATAAAGATGCAGTAGATGATATAGAGTACAGTATATACGTATACATATGAGATAAATAATGTAGGGTATGTAAACATTATATTAAGTAGCATTGTTTAAAGGGGCTAGTGATATATTTTACATCAATTCCCATTATTAAAGTGGCTGGAGTTGAGTCAGTGTGTTGGCAGCAGCCACTCAATGTTAGTGGTGGCTGTTTAACAGTCTGATGGCCTTGAGATAGAAGCTGTTTTTCGGTCTCTCGGTCCCAGCTTTGATGCACCTGTACTGACCTCGCCTTCTGGATGATAGCGGGGTGAACAGGCAGTGGCTCGGGTGGTTGTTGTCCTTGATGATCTTTATGGTCTTCCTGTGACATCGGATGGTGTAGGTGTCCTGGAGGGCAGGTAGTTTGCCCCCGGTGATGCGTTGTGCAGACCTCACTACCCTCTGGAGAGCCTTACGGTTGTGGGCGGAGCAGTTGCCGTACCAGGCTGTGATACAGCCCGACAGGATGCTCTCGATTGTGCATCTGTAGAAGTTTGTGAGTGCTTTTGGTGACAAGCCGAATTTCTTCAGCCTCCTGAGGTTGAAGAGGCGTTGCTGCGCCTTCTTCACGATGCTGTCTGTGTGGGTGGACCAATTCAGTTTGTCTGTGATGTGTACGCCGAGGAACTTAAAACTTACTACCCTCTCCACTACTGTTCCATCGATGTGGATATGGGGGTGTTCCCTCTGCTGTTTCCTGAAGTCCACAATCATCTCCTTAGTTTTGTTGACGTTGAGTGTGAGGTTATTTTCCTAACACCACACTCCGAGGGCCCTCACCTCCTCCCTGTAGGCCGTCTCGTCGTTGTTGGTAATCAAGCCTACCACTGTTGTGTCGTCCGCAAACTTGATGATTGAGTTGGAGGCGTGCGTGGCCACGCAGTCGTGGGTGAACAGGGAGTACAGAAGAGGGCTCAGAACGCACCCTTGTGGGGCCCCAGTGTTGAGGATCAGCGGGGTGGAGATGTTGTTACCTACCCTCACCACCTGGGGGCGGCCCGTCAGGAAGTCCAGTACCCAGTTGCACAGGGCGGGGTCGAGACCCAGGGTCTCGAGCTTGATGACGAGTTTGGAGGGTACTATGGTGTTAAATGCTGAGCTGTGGTCGATGAACAGCATTCTCACATAGGTATCCCTCTTGTCCAGATGGGTTAGGGCAGTGTGCAGGGTGGTTGAGATTGCATCGTCTGTGGACCTATTTGGGCGGTAAGCAAATTGGAGTGGGTCTAGGGTGTCAGGTAGGGTGGAGGTGATATGGTCTTTGACTAGTCTCTCAAAGCACTTCATGATGACGGAAGTGAGTGCTACGGGGCGGTAGTCGTTTAGCTCAGTTACCTTAGCTTTCTTGGGAACAGGAACAATGGTGGCCCTCTTGAAGCATGTGGGAACAGCAGACTGGGAAAGGGATCGATTGAATATGTCCGTAAACACACCAGCCAGCTGGTCTGCGTATGCTCTGAGGGCGCGGCTGGGGATGCCGTCTGGGCCTGCAGCCTTGCGAGGGTTAACACGTTTAAATGTTTTACTCACCTCGGCTGCAGTGAAGGAGAGTCCGCATGTTTTGGTTGCGGGCCGTGTCAGTGGCACTGTATTGTCCTCAAAGCGGGCAAAAACACACATCCTTTGGGTTGCTAGACATTCATGTTAAATGCCCACTCATCCACCCCGACCAACCACCCTACTTTATTTTTTGACCAACCACCCTTCTTTCGTTTTTGCCTGAAGTAACCTTCTGTCTTATGTAACCATACAAATGTAACATATCATACTAATTCGGTCAAATGTAACATATCATTCTAATTTGGGTTTACTATGTTACGTCTAGTCTTTGAGACCAGGCTGCCAGATTAGGAATTAAAATACAGCCTTTATCAATGTCATTTACTGTGTTCCAGTAAGCGGTGGTAAAATAAAAACAATGTCCTTATTGTGATCATGTCTGGAACGGTGCCCTGGAGATCACCTTTAATTCTTTGCTGTCCATAAACTGCTTCCTTAACTGACTTGATGTCATCCAAGGAGTGAGTCGGACATGAAAAAAATATTATGTTTCAGACTAACTTAAACGTATCATCAATATGTGGTGACTGGAATGGTATCAAACCCATGGAGACCATGTGTTTCCAGCCATTACTGTGAGCTCGTCCTCCCCAATTAAGGTGCCACCAGCTGCCTGTCTCGTAAGTAGCCTTGGCTTCTGCGAGCCGGAACGCCTCATATGAGCAGGAGCCTATCTTCTGTTTCTGCATTGTGAAGCAGCTTGGAAAAGATGCTAGTCTATTGCAATGGACATTAGACTAGTAAGTGTATGTTGTGTAGTAAGATGTTAGTAGCCCATGTGCATCACCCTAATCATTTGGTATTTTTCCCCCACTTAATTTACTCTACTGTTGGTGTCCACATCACCAACGATCTGTCATGATCCAAACACACCAAGACAGTCGTGAAAAGGGCACGACAAAAACATTTTTGACTTAGGCTGTTGTCATCTATTATGTCATGTTGTCAGTAAAGATTTATTGTAAATGTGGATTGTCTTTTCAAGAAATAAGATAATGACATTCCATACAGGATGGAAATTGGTCTACTGCGTTTGTCCCTCCGATATACAAACATACATTGAAGAGGCAATCTGCTGTTGCTACATCCATTTTTGGACTAATAAGTTAATGCTATGTACCCATTGATTCTTGAAGAATATAACTCCTAAATGATGAGTTTAGGTCAACTGTCGTAGCCCGTCATAATCCAAAATATAAGCTTGTTTTACTTCAATGAGTGTAAATAAAGTAAGTATAAACAAACACTATATAGCCTCAAAACATGGCTAAAACTATCATTGTGATCGATGGAAGGTGCATTTCCGAGTGGTAACATTTTTACAACCCCATCACTCAGCTTTTTTACAGGAACAGGGCAGGATTTGTTATTGTTTCAACTGGTGATTGCAGCTTTAAGCTTTAAATTGGAGAGACTGGAAATGTTAGACAAATCGCTGCAAAATAACAATAAAGTGATTATAACTAAATGAACATACCCCTACGTTATCTCAAGGTCAATAGTGCTGAGAAAAACGTACTGTAAATTGAATCAATCCATGTGTCATGTATTGTCATGTTGTGTCCTGTTCCTGTTCTTTCTCTTCACCCTGTCTCCCTCTGCTGGTCGTATTAGGTTACCTTTTCTTCCCCTCTTTCCCCCAGCTGTTCCTTGTCTTCTCTAACTACCTCGTTCACCCCTTTTCCCACCTGTTCCCTTTTTCCCTCTGATTAGGTCTCTATATCTCTCTCTGTTTCTGCTCCTGTCTTTGTCGGATTCTCGTTTGTGTTACTCATGCCTGAACCAGACTATCGTCGTGTTTGCTGCAACCTTGTCCTGTCCTGTCGGAATCTGCCTGTTCATCTAACCTTGTCCTGTCCTGTCGGAATCTGCCTGTCCATCTGAGCCTACGTGTGTTTCGTCATTAAAGAAACTCTGTTTTGCTAATTCGCTTTTGGGTCCTCATTCACGCACCTGACACCATGTCCGTATTGATTTTCCATGTTTACAATTTCCTTATCACAATTATGGTTTTATCATCACTTACTGGAACACACATTCTTGTCCTTGTCCTTGATAAATGCTGTATTTGAATTCGAAATCAGATCTGAAGTATGTACACAAAGCCATTTAGTATATATAAAATGTATAATATGATATTGATATTATATTGACATGGATGATATTGCTTTAATTTTGTATTTAATTGAAGTCAAACTAAATCCTTTCATGTCTGACCCACTCCTTGGATGAAAAGGAAATGGTTTATGGTCGGGAAATAATTAACGTGACTTCCTTGGCAAAGTTCCATACACGATCACAATAAGGACATGTGTGTTATTTTGCAATCTTTTACAGGAACACACCTTCAAACAGGGGCTGGCCATGTTCTGCTGACCTTGAAAATGCTATATTTGAATTCCTAGCATGGGATTTTTCATCTGAAGTATAAATACAGAATCATAAACCGTCAAAGTCCAATGCTGTTTCGTAATTCACAGCACGTGCGTCAGTGAAATCATGCTGGACAGAACAGTACATAAACAATGGAGAAATCTCCACTCATCACTCCATCACTGGCCTACCTGAGGAAGAGTATCTGAGGAGAACAACAGTGATTTACCTACTACAACAGGTAAGAGTCCTATAGTGTCTGTTCCCGAGTGTCAACTTGTCTTATTTTCTCACCCTTTCTTCATTTAATGTATGTATTTACTATGGTGGTGATTAACTTTTAGCTACATTTTTAAGGTTGACTTCTGTAGGGAAATACTCTTGTCTAGTGATAGTCTAAAATTATTGTGTATCACTCTCTCTAGTTGATTCTCCAACACGTTCTCTCCCTTTTCATCCAGACAAGCAGCACCACCATCATCACCACCATGAAGGTTCTGATCATCTTTGCACTACTTTGTGTCGCCCTCTCTGCTAGGGCAGCAGCAGGTAAGTCAGCCAAATACTCAACAATGTCACTAATACAGCACAGGGTAATTAATTGTTACTGAATAATGACAATAGTTGTGTTTTCCCCTTTAAGTTCCTGTGGAGAGCGATGCTGTGGCGGTAGAAGAGCCAAAAAGTGCCCCAGGTTTGTAGCTCTAATTATGTTTGTACTGAGAGCAGTAATAGAGCACTGAATCAATATTTCTCCCAATTCCCAGTTGAATGAAAGTCAAATTTATTTCCTTGTTCCGTGTTTCTGCAGAGGAGGCTGTTGAGGTTGAGGCTCCTGCAGCAGAGGAGAAGCTGAGTGACGCCCCAGGTCAGTTCTTCTCTATAGGCTTTAATCACGCAAGAGCATCAATGTCTATTGTGGAGCATCACCTCATTTGAGCATCACCTTATTTCCTGATCAATTACAATTACTTCACATTGAAATCTGCTGCAAATACTGTTTGTACATATTTGCACGAAGTGAGTGTGAGATTGTGTTGTGTGTTATGTGCCTCATTTGTTGATAAATTATATTTGAGGCATTCTGTTTTGTCAGACTTCACATAGGTACGAAACAATGATTTTAACGACCTGTCACCTATAAAATATACCTGTGAAAACAAACATATTTATATAGATAGTATCTATAACTCCCTGCCATAGTGATTTGCTGGTGGCTAAATAGTAATATCGAGGACTGTTTTATTGTTTGTGCTTTTCCAGAAGAGGATGTACAGACTGAGGCTATTGAAGAGGTGGCTGCGGCACCTAAAGGTATGTTGACACCTTTTATGGTGAATTATGTAAAATAACAACTATCACCTTTACTGGTTCTACGATTGCGGACTTTTTGTACATCGTGCAATGCATGGTCACGCAACGAAAGACTAGTGTTTTTTTTTGGTTTTCTTTTAGCAGGGAGGGGAAAAAACACCAGTATGACTAAATGTACTTTCATGTTTTATATTATGAGATCAAAGTTCATACTCCTGTCAATATCAACAGTATTACGATGTCAAATAATTGTTGTATTTTATCTGCGTGTTCACAGCGGCACGCAGGTTCTGCCCTGACGGATGGCTCAGCTACCAGTCCAAGTGTTACATGTTTGTGAACACCCCTCGGTCCTGGTTCAACGCTGAGGTAATTCATGCACTTCTCAATTTAATATAGGCCTATTTAAAGCGTCTAAAAGCTTGACGTAAATTCATAACTATTTTATTCTATTTAACCTTCATTTGATCATTGAGTCATACTGAGAACGAGGTCCCTTTTATAGATGAGCCCTGAATTACATAAATTACAGAAAATACACACATCAAAATAGAAATACAAAATGCAAGCAAAAGGAAAAACACGGGGCGGGGCGACAGGTAGTTTAGTGGTTAGAGCGTTGATCGAGCTGACAAGATACAAATCTGTCGTTCTTCCCCTGAACAAGGCCGTCATTGTAAATAAGAATTTGTTCTTAACTGACTTGTCTAGTTTAATAAAGGTTCAATAAAAAAAATATAAAAAAACACATTCATCAGTGATAAGGTTCTCAATCAGCTTTCTGAATTGCCCTAGAGACACCAGAACATCAAATTTAATAACATTTTGAAGATGATTTGCCTAACTCAGTGGAGACCAAAGGAATTTCCAGAGTTCGCCATCCCGAGACCGGGTGTGGTAACTCGTATGTGTAAGGTTTAGTAAGGACGTTAGGTACAGTGGGACTTTTCGTAAAAGGGCTTCATAAATGAAAACAAAACAATGTAGATAAGCTATATTGTGTAGGCCTACGATAATAGCAAAGTATGCTTTTTCAAAAATGACTGTGCGTTTGTATGTATGTAGACTATTGACATAATTCAAGAGAACAACGTAGAGTATGAAGATCGGTGAGCACTAAAGCAGCGCAAAATGTCAGATAGGCCTAAAGGTGTTTTTCCCCTCTCCTCTCCAATGTCGCGAGGTCATGGGCCTTTTAGGCTAATCTTAATTTCCCCTTTTTCTCCCCAATCCCCATTCGATTTGAATGTGACTTGTTGGCATAGGAATAACCTACTCTTTCATGATCAACTATCGAATGAATTTAGTCTATAGGCCTAACGGAGTTCCATCTCAGAAAGTTGTTTGCTAATAGCCTAGATTAAAGGCAGTAGCTATAGTAATAATGAAAGAGAGAACAAACAATTGCAAGATAGACTAATCGAATAGGAAGTTTAAACAAACCTGGTAGGTCTACGTGTGTTTAGGCTGCTTGACTACAGTGTTGGCAAAATAAATTGTGCCATCGGAAAATTCCTTTCTTAGCCAATATTATAAGCCTACACATAGACTGCTGTCCATAAAAGTTGCAGTAGCCTAAACGTTTCTTTGACAAATTAAACGTATAATCTAATATTTTGGATAATATTGTCGAAAGTGTTTATGCGTGTCCTTGAATTGCGCAACGGGCAATCGGGTATAAACACTTGCAGCATCAATAGCAGGAACAAAAAATACATGATAAGTCTGTCGGAGTTGTCTCACGAACAACTTTATTTTCAATAAATTAAATATTGTGCATTTATATATAAAGTCAACAATAATCAGATAAAACGAATGATTATTTAGCCTATAATATTCTTTATAACACTGAATTGGCTTCGACTAAAAACGAATAGGTCGATAATTATCATTAGGCTATATGCCTTTTGCCTACCTAACTGTAAAAATCCTAAATACAATCAGAGAAAACAAATCGATATTTATAACATACTTCATAACACTTTTTACAAAAATAACATTGGCTTATGCTAAAAACGAATAGGCTTTAGGACATGCATTTTGCCTATCGAACTGTACAAGTACTAAATAAGATAATAACATAAATACAGCAGCCAAAATTAAATAAGTAGCCTACGAAAATAACCTATATTAGTGCAAATCAATAAACAGTGCAAATAAGTCTTTCAAGGTTTGACAGAATATGTTTAGCCTATTCTATAGGTTCTGTCTTTCGAATAAGACGTATCTGGATTTGAATAGGCCAAAAAGGCTACATTTAAAATGCAATAAAAAAAAGTGCAATTAGGAACCATTAGGTGTACGTGTCTCACCCCTCACCTCCCCGCTCTTCTTTCAGGAACATTGCAATGAACTGGGCGCCAGCCTGGCCTCCGCCAGCTCCTCCCCCGAGTATCGTTATCTGCAACAGATAACCAGAACAGCCAACAGAGCCACCGCCTGGATCGGTGGATTCTACCTCCAGGTGAGAGAAAGGGTTGCCCGACATAGTGAGTTTTTCACATAGGGAGTTTTTCGACATAGTGACCTGACCAGAAACAATTCTCGGTCCTAGAGCTTCCCCCCCAAGAACAGGAAAAACTCTGTGCCTCAGCATATGCTACTGATATTTTAATCATGCAGCTAGGTATTATATCAGATCTGTTAGTGGTAAGGGACAGCAGTGCAGCTTGTGGTGGTTCATTTCTTTACTATCAAATGAGGGGAGACTAACTTATCACTCAAGTCAGAGTTATACCTAAACTAAATATGTATTAAGTATTAATAAGGGATCAGGTCAGTACAACACACACATATAAAGTTAATCGATTGAGTGCTCTACGATAATGATGGATGGTCAATGAATCACCCTCAGATGATTCATTGAGAGCCCCGAGACAAAAGTACAAAGGTCTTTTATAGCCAAGATACACCCCTTTCAACCTACATGATGAACAACAGATGTATGGAATGGGTCACAATGTTAAGACTAGTATGAAAGATTCTTATAATTCACAGCAGACAGTATCTGCTGAAAAAACAGTTATCTTTGTGAAGAGACCAGGTCTGGCCCTGGGGTCATCTCTACCAGGTACCATATAGAACAGAAACATTAACTCATGCTATGGAATGAGGTCTCTTTAGGTTTTATCACCCAAAAGTCATCATAAATCTCCTGTCAGTGTTATCTCCCAGTGGCCCACTTTCTGTTCACAATAGAGTTATAAGAACCCTCTATTCGGTTGCAAAAAAACAACCATTTGATGCAATAAAACTATTACAACATAATCTTGCAATTTTGCTCTCACAAGCTGTAGCTAAGAGTTATGACTCTTTGTTTACTCAGGGATATTGGATGTGGATCGACCGCTCAGGAATGTATTACACCAACTGGTACAGCCAGAGCACCGCAACCAGCAACTCCTGCATGTACCTGCAATCTGCTGGTAAGACATGAACTTAAAGATGTTCAGCCTGGTCTCATGGACTAGACGTAACATAGTAAATGTAAATCCGGAACACTCACATTAGTATGATATTACCTGAAAAATAATGACAGGTAGCCTGGTCCCAGAACTGTATGACGTGTTAAAATATGCCAGATAAAATTACTAAGATTTTTGTTTGTCTTTGTAGTGGGCCAGGGCTGGAGGAACCTCGGATGTGGCACACAATACCCATTCATCTGCGTGCACAACTATCGCTGTTAGTCAACAAGATATTGCTAATTGCTTGACACCTTTTCAAACTGCTTTCAACATTGGCTTTGTTTACTACTAGTCAGTGAGTGACTTTATGTGTTCGCCAACGGGCTAAATGTGATGCAATTTCAAATGTAATTGCCCATTTTATGTACCTCAACCTGTATTGTTGTCCTGTAATAAACATTTTTTTAAGTACTTTATGACATTGCATAGGCTAGTACTTTCTGGAAGATGGCAGTATTGTCTACGATAATCTCTGGCTCTTAAAAGGGGCAATATAACAACATGGATATGGTGCTTTTTGTTGACAGCATAAAATGGGATGAGAAAAGGTTTGAGATGACTGAAAGTCTGGAAAATCTTCAATGTATTTATTGAGTCTTTATTGAGCCTGTCTTTGGCTTGGCTAAGGCTCTGTTAAATCGAGTGAAGGGTGTGGATAGAGGTGTGTTTGGATGGGACATTTGGCACAGAATGTTTTAACGGTCTTATTTGGATAAGAGGGTTTCCAATAGGCAACGGTAAAGAACGTCGCTGACAAATCAAATTGTATTTGTCACATGTGCCAAATACAACACCTTACAGTGAAATACTTCCTTAACCAACAATGTAGTTAGGAAAAATAATTGTATTTACTAAAATAAACTGAAGTAAAAAAAATATATATATATAATAATGAAAGGGCAACAATAAAATAACAGTAGCGAGGCGATACAGGGTGCACCGGTACAGAGTCTGTGTGGGGGGGGCACAGGTTAGTCAAGTTAATTAAGGTAACACGCGTTTAAGGTAATATGTACATGTAGGTAAAGTGACTATGCATAGATAATAACAGAGAGGGTAGGGGGGGCACAGGTTAGTCAAGTTAATCAAGTTAATTAAGGTAACACGCGTTTAAGGTAATATGTACATGTAGTGACTATGCATAGATAATAACAGAGAGGGTAAAAAGGAGTGGGAGTGGCGGGGGGTCAATACAAATAGTCCAGGTAGCCTTTTGATTTGTGGGTAGTGCCTTGCGGTCAGAGGCCGAGCAGTTGCCATACCAGGCAGTGATGCAACCAGGATGCTCTCGGTGGTGCAGCAGATCACGTTGTCTTGGTCATTCATTTTTTTTTTTTTTTTTTTTTGAATTTTACCCCTTTTTCTCCCCAATTTTTGTAGTATCCAATTGTTGTAGTAGCTACTATCTTGTCTCATCGCTACAACTCCCGTACGGGCTCGGGAGAGACGAAGGTTGAAAGTCATGCGTCCTCCGATACACAACCAAGCCGCTGCTTCTTTAACACAGCGCACATCCAACCCGGAAGCCAGCCGCACCAATGCGCCAGAGGAAACACCGTGCACCTGGCCACCTTGGCTAGCGTACACTGCGCCCAGCCCGCCACAGGAGTCGCTGGTGCGCGATGAGACAAGGACACCCCTACCGACCAAGCCCTCCCTAACCCGGGCGACGCTAGGCCAATTGTGCGTCACCCCACGGACCTCCCGGTCGCGAACCCAGGACTCTGATGGCACAGCTGGCGCTGCAGTACAGCGCCCTTAACCACTGCGCCACCCGGGAGGCCTCGTCTTGGTCATTCTATATCTGTGGTAAAAACAATAAACATATATGATGTACTGGAAATTAATCATTTTACTTTGCACAAGATCTTGAGACTAATACAACCTCCATATAGTTTGTCTGGGGTTAAGATTACTCCAGTGCTCAGTTTATAACATGATAACATGATAACCAATAACCATAAAAATAAAAATAAATGATTTACTCAATGTTAAACAATGTTTCTGCAAACCATAGGAATAATTCATTCGTTTTTCCTCTCTAGCAAGCTGTCGTCAGAGATGACCCAAAATAATATTTAGTGCTCAAAGATTTGACTCTGGATAATAATGCACATTCTAGTCTCCACGCGGTAGGTGGCGCTTTCTAGCTTTCTGTCTAAACTTTCTGAACGCTGATAGGATGCGTGCGCAAAGACACAGTTATTAAAGATGGCGGCGCATTGACAACAATCCAGGTATTCTTACAAATATTACTACTTCGTGAACAAGCTGGGGACAAAATCGTTTATTAGACATTTTGAATTATTTTGAATCGTCATAGCTATCAGTAGTTGTGACCAGGTTTCACAAAAACAAGTGTTTAAAATGTCGGTAACGCGTGTTTTGCATCAACGGATAAGCTCTGTCATGGGCATACTAGCCTCAGCTGCTGTGACCGAGATTTGCAAGTTAGTGGACGATTGCTGTGGAGCGTTACGTGTAGAAGTCTCTCAAAGCAAGGAGCAAATCCTATTGCTAGAGAAGCAACTCAGCCTGGCGGAGTCGAGGTACAGGTCGGTGAGTGGCAAAGGGCTGACGCCTGTCACCGGCGACTCACCAATAATCAACAGTTCGTCGGGCGATTCACCCGCGGCGAATGCCGATGATGCGGACGAAGACGAAGGTAGGCTACCGATTTTTTCTAAATGCCTGTTGTCAGCCTTTGAGCTAATGATTTGCCAAGAATTGGTCAAGTTGACCTCTCACTCTCGCTTTTCCAGTTAACACTCTTGAGGTGGACGGTGTCAATGGCAATCAGCACGCTCTGTGGAAAGAGGTATCCACAGCACCAACTGATGAGGCTGGGCCCCTCACACTGACCCCTGGCCCCATAGTCAGTTCCAATGAGAACACTGGGCCCCCTGCAATGACCCCTGACCCCATAGTCATTTCCAGTGACATACCCAGAAAGGTAAGAAACTGTACACATAGTAAATAACATTTTTGTGGATAAAAATATACTATATATACAAAAGTATGTGGACACCCCTTCAAATTAGTGGATTCGGCTATTTCAGCGACACAGTTGTTGACAGGTGTATAAAATCGAGCACACAGCCATGCAATCTCCATAGACAAACATTGGCAGTATAATGGCCTTACTGAAGAGCTCATTGACTTTCAACATGGCACCATCATAGGATGCCACCTTTCCAGGAAGTCAGTTTGTCAAATTTTTGCCCTGCTAGAGCTGCACCAATCAACTGTCAGTGCTGTTATTGTGAAGTGGAAAAGTCTAGGAGCAACAATGGCTCAGCTGCGAAGTCGTAGGCCACACAAGCTCACAGAAGGGGACCGCCGAGTGCTGAAGCGCACATAGTGTAAAAATCGTCTGTCCTTGGTTGCAACACTCACTACCGAGTACCAACTGCCTCTGGAAGCAACGTCAGCACAATAACTGTTCGTCAGAAGCTTCATGAAATGGGCTTCCATGGCAGAGCAGCCACACACAAGCCTAAGATCATCATGCACAGTGCCAAGCGCCAGCTGGAGTGGTGTAAAGCTCGCTGCCATTGGACTCTGGAGCAGTGGAAACTCATTCTCTGGAGTGATGAATCACACTTCACCAACTGGCAGTCCAAAGGAATAATCTGCCTGCCCCAATGTGTAGTATGAACTGTGTCAGAAAATAACGGTGGAAGAGGAATAATGGTCTGGGGCTGTTTTTCTAGTGGAAAGTCTGTTATAACAGCAAAGGGGGACAAACAGGTGTCCACATACTTTTGATAATGTTTTTGTAGAGTAGACAGGACATGGCTTTCTGATGTATTAATGTAGGAAACAAAGAATTGTCATTTCTATACAAAACATTTTGTATCTGCATGTTGCTGAACTATTGGTCCCCAATTTGGGACCATGTAGAATTTGCGTCTCGGGATTTTCGGACCATTTTCTCTTTATTATTGACTATTCATTATTGTCTTTGTTTTTCCACAGCAACATATTACCAGTTTCCGAGTTGGTGAAACTCCCAAGATACAACCGTGCACCACGTGCTGCTCCCTCTACCACTGCCCCTTCTGCCGACCGTCTGCGTTCAAACCCAACGAGTTACACCGGATCATCCCACACATCCAGAGCCACCTGAAAAGTGCAGTTCAGAATGACGGTGAGGGGAACTTTGGAAACCGCAGTGTCAGAAAATAACAATTTCCTTGTACTCAGTAATGCTTTGTAGTTGTTCAATTGAGTTGTGCGAATGCCATGTTGTACGTGCTAATGTCCTTGTACACTTGACTTTTTAAAGTCACTATCTAACATTATTTTTTTTATACTGATTGTTTTATTGTCACCCTTTTCTGTCAGAGTACATCGTCTACAACTGCAAACTGACGTGCAGAGACTACCCTCACTACCACTGCAGCTATTGTGACCATGTACTCTGCAGAAAAGCGTTGTTTATAGAACATTTCAGAGCTTGCAGAAAGCGGAACGGGACTCAAACACCTGCCCGTGTCCCAGCTCAATCTGTTGCTCCGCCCCTCCAGCAACATCCCTCTCCAGCCCAGAGACCTCTCGCCCATGCAACATCCACACCTGCCCGTGTCCAAGCTCAATCTCCATCTGTTGCTCCGCCCCTCCAGCAACATCCCTCTCCAGCCCAGAGACCTCTCGCCCATGCAACATCCACACCTGTCCTGCCTCTCACATCTATACCTGCTGTCCCTTCCAGCTCCAGACCTGCCACCCCTCCGAGCTTACCAGTCGCTCTTCAAACTCTAAACACAGACACACCTCTAATGGAAAAAACAGATGCTTCTGCCAGTCACAATCCGGTCACACACCAGGATTCGGAACCCTCCTCGCCCGAAGTGTACAGCTGCCCTCCGACGCCGCAGATTGAGACCGAGAGACCGCAAAGACCTTCCCAAAGGGACGCAGTTCCTGTACAGACTCAGTGTGACCACTGCGGCATCATCCTAAACAAGAAGAACTTCAAGGTTCACATGAAGAGGAAACACCACAAAGAGTACATCGCTGCAGAGAACGAGGAGGCCCTGAGGAGATACCTGGCCGAATCCAAGATGGACGTGCCACCCTGGTGCCGTGCCACCAAGGTCCAGTGCGATCTCTGCGGAATCAGGCTGAACAAGAAGAATTTCAAGAACCACATGAAGAGGAAACACAAGGTGAACGTGACGGCGTCTGCCTTCCAGGAAGCTTTCGACCGGTGCCTGGGCGAACAAGGCCTGTTGGTGGTCGAGAGCTCGTTGCCCGGCTACACTTATACTAGGACGCAGGAAAGAGGAAGGCGGGGGGAAGAGCGTGACGATGACCTCTTTCCGTACATCGACATGGAAGAACAAAGCGACAGGTTCCCGGACACAGGCGCACTACTGGCCCAGGAAACGGACCTGGCGACCCAGCAGTTGCAAGGAAAGAGAGTGCTGCCTGGAATGGTAAGCTGTCAATGGTTGGGTTTAATATGGTTGGGCTTATAGAGGGTAGGGGAGAGAGGTAGGCCAAATGAAAAGACAATGTCTGATTATCTCACTGATTCAATACAACTCAGAGATCAGTACTCTAGAACCTAACTATTCACTCACCTCTTCTTTATTCCCAGAATCCTCAGAGGTACCATGGTCTGGGGAAACCTCATCTCCTGGAGGTAAGTACAGTACCTGTAGATTTATCTCACATAGAACAACCAGAAAATCACTTTCCTTTTTTCCTAATATCAGATTTAAATCAAAGTTTATTTGTCACGTGCGCCGAATACAACAGGTATTACAGTGAAATGCTTCCTTACAGGTTCGACTCAACAGTGCAAAAAAGGTGTTAGGTGAACAATAGGTAGGTAAAGAAATAGAAACAACAGTAAAAAGACAGGCTATATACAGTAGCAAGGCTATAAAAGTAGAGGGGCTACATACAGACACCGGTTAGTCAGGCTGATTGAGGTAGTATGTACATGTAGATATGGTTAAAGTGACTATGCATATATGATGAACAGAGAGTAGCAGTAGCGTAAAAGAGGGGTTGGTGGGTGGGACACAATTCAGACAGCCCAGTTAGCCAAACCGCTGACTCTTTGTTTTTGATACTCCATACAGGATTCAACTGAAAATAACGATTGGATTACCATTCATATAATAAATAGACTTATGTTATGATGATTCCTCACGAAACTAGAACCAAAAAAATACAGTGATTTGGGGGATATTCACAATGTAATCTATAGAAGCGTTCTTAAATATGATTTAAGATACAAATGGCAACAATCCTTCCTCCAAAGGACACCAATATATTGATTAAATTGAGTGAAAATCCCCCAAATCACAATTTTTGTTTCTAGTTTTGTGAGGAATCACCCATAAATGCCTTCTGGAGTTTGACATGTAGCCTACCTAGTGACTTTCCTGGCCTCTTTTATATACAACTCCACTGCTTTAGGCACCGAATGTTCAACAACAAACACTTAACCAAAATAGGCAGCTAAAACACTGGAACCATTGAAATGATGCACTTTCTTGCAGCTTCCTCTTGAGTCACTGGTGTGGATCTTCCGGGACGTACTGCGTGTGGATGGAAAGAGAGGCTACTGGAACCTGTCTCTGGTCTGCAGAACCTTCAATGCCATCCTGACAAATGAAATCATCAGGAAGTACTCCACAGGGAAAGTTAGTATCGACAACAACATACGTCTAAAAAAAAAGCATATGGTAAACGGGCAAAAAATATATATTTGTTCATTCAATGTCATGCAGTGTTTGTTCTGAGGACAGTTTCATGTACCATGTGTTTCCAGATAAAGGAATGTGTCTGACAATCTGTTCTGTGTTTCTTTTAGAGATCTGATCCTGAACCCCAGTAGTTACTGAAAGGAGGAGAGGCCAGTACATTGTGCTTACAGGTTACTGTGAATGACATAATGTGCTAATATGCTCACTGCATACACACCTATTACCAATGTTATTACTACCAATGTTTATTTTTTTTTTATTTACAACGTTCTCATTTATTGTAAAAACAAAAAGCAAAACGTTATCTAGTTGATTTGCTATTGCTGAGGACTATCTGAAATCCCATTGGCTATTTATCCATTCTATATTCAGATTTTGTATATCTTTTTACTGTTACATTGTTCAGAGTTAGAGTGCATTCTCAGTGTGGTGCTTCAGTTAGTTTGGAGACTACTAACCCTTAGCCTACTCATCAAATGACTTACTTTTAATTGAAGGAATGTATTTATTCCTTTATAATTCCGTTGTATTCTGATTTTGTATTTTTGTACTTGAACTAAATAGTAAAATCATTTTTGGATGACGGTGTGTGTTTTGATTTAATTCACAACAGGCTGGTTTTTAAAACATTTGATTGCTTTTTAGTAGGAGCAACATACAATATGATTCAGCAGCAGATGGCAATGTTGGAACATAAGTCGTATGTGTAAGCGACCTTTATTTTGAAAAGCCAGCCTTTATTTCGGAGAAATTATCCAGGAAGTAGCCGAAAATGTTTGTTTATAAAAAATAGTGTAACGTCTATGGCCTTAACTGTGTAGTCTCAAGACGTTGACTGAGCACTTAGTTTCAAATTACTATAACATAAGTGTTTAACATTGACATAGTGCAAAGGACATGTACGATACAGTCGCCTTTAACGCTCAGCTAGCCTCCATCGTCGAGGTTTTGGCGAATGCAGCCGTTGCCGAAATCTGCAAACTTGTAGATGATGGCCATGCTGCCTTACTTTTGGAAATTTCCCATAGCCAGAAAGAAATCGATAACCTGCGGAGGAAGTTGCTGCTGACAAAATTCCAGAATTCTCGACGGAGCGCAGAGAAATTCGGAGCCCTCCGACACAATGTCAGCAGGCGGGACACAGATCTTGTTGCCCGAGCAAGAGGGAGCTTCCAAGGAAAGTCAACAGGCATACTTGGATATTGTTTTGTTTTTTTACCATCTTTGAAAACGTAAAAAAATAATGGGTAATGTATAATATATAACGTTTGAGGGTTTCTCTTTTCTGGTGCAGTGGAGAATCGCTGTGCCGAGCGTAAAGGGAGAAATTTTACGCAGGATGCCTGCAACTGGAGAGACGCAGGACTCACAGCGACAGACAAGGATGTGGGCATGCCGGTCAGTTGTCATACACACGCCCAAATGTATTAGTTTTTTTTTTCTTCATATTTCAAATGGTGGTGGGGGAGTTTTTCTAATAAATTGTTTCTGATGAATACAAAACAGATGGCAGATATGCAAGAGATGCCTCTTATCAAAATGGAGAACCTTGACACCAGCAGCCCGGAAGGTATTTTTGTTCAACTTATCAAGTCCATACAATATACACTTTATGTTGAGTAAAGCCTTCAATGTTTATTGCCGTATTTGATTAACTTCTTAGTCATTATTCATAACTAATAAATAAGGCAAAGAAGAATCAGTCTCCACTATAGGAAGCTGATGCTGTGCTTTACGTTGACTCATTTCAGAGATTGTCCAACCAGTCAGTGAGAGCAGTGAGAAGATAATTGTGCCAGAACCAGGTTCTTCATCATCTACTGAACCCACAGACCTTCTGGACCAGCAGGGCAACAGACACAGAGCTCCAGACACCTCACTCAATATAGAACCTGAAAACCAGACGTTCCAGCATCCAGCGTCACAATACAACAGAGCAAGACAGGACCATCAGGTTGCTGAGGGTGTGACCTGGGAAACTGACCATCAACCCATAGAATACAGCCTGTCCCATTGGACAGAGAACCAAGAGACTGACAACCCAACTGTGAATGCTCCTCATAATTTAGGGCCAGACTCCAAGAGGCTGTCTGAACATCCAGAGAGGAGAGGGGTGCCTGGTAACTCTGGGGTCTACATGTCTGCTTTGGGCTCTCTGGACTGGGTGCCTGATGTGGTGCTGGTGGACTCAGTTCCCATTAAAGTGGAGGCAGATATGAGTTCAGAATGGAGCATAACTGGCCAAGTGACATCTGGAGAGGTTTGTTCAGACAGCAGGCAGCTTGTGGACAACAGAGGAATGGAGTCTGGACAGACAAAGTGTCCCCCTGACACTCAACATGCGGAGCAAGGGACAACTGTAGGATCAAGGTCCAAGTTGCCAGATTTCAATGGACTGTCCAACCGAAACAGCTTTTCATCCCCAAGGGTTACTCTCCACCAGGTTCCCCGAAGAGGGAAGCCAGTCCACTTCCCGAATTTCAACAGAGGCTCCACTTCTTCACCGAAAGGCATAGAAAAGCAGCCACAACAGCTGACATCTCACTCCACCCAGAGGCAGCTCCGGTGCAACCTCTGTGGAAAGCCCTTCCCCAAGCCGGCGCACCTGCAGAGGCACATGCGGGTCCATACAGGGGAGAAACCGTACGGCTGCAGCCACTGCACCAAGCGCTTCTCCCACAGCCACCAGCTGAAGATGCACGAGAGGGTGCACACCGGAGAGAAACCGTTTCAATGTGTCTACTGTGGGAAGTGCTTCACCCAGTCTGGCCACATGAAGAAGCATCTCCTTGTCCACACTGGTGGCAGGCCACAGGACGTTGTGCTGCCCTGAGTGTTCCAAGGTGAAGTTTCCCCTAGGTACAGATCTTGGATCAGTTTCCTCTCCCCAATCCTAACCTTAAACATTTGTCCTAAAAAAAATGCAGAACTGCCCCAAGATCAGCATCTAGGGGCAACTTCACAATAATGATAGGCAGGGCCAGGAGTTTTCCCTCACCATGTGACCAGACCCGGGAATAATTCCTGTCCCTAGTTGTAAGGGGAATGGTTCCACACTATTGGGGTTTTCATATGAAGACTGGGTCCGTGTGTTTCTGTATTGTTTTATTGGAAGTATTTACGTTTTGTTTTTCAATCAACAAACAAAACAATCCACATTCACAGATGTGGCAAAAATAAACAACATATTTGCAGCAGCACTATCCGTGAACGTGTTAGCTATTTCCAGCTTTAACTGAGACAACGAGCAAATAACTTGTTTTTACAGCATGTATATACACACATTTCTGTCCAGTTTGAAATATAGTTGAGTAGTGTGTCACAAGTGAGCTTTTCAAGAGGAAGAAAGTCAACAATCTGGTCAATCCACATTTTAAATGTAGGACAGGAATTAGAAGCTCACCTTGGTAGAATACATTTTTTTTTAGCAAAGTATGTGATAGTCATAAACACATTTTCTCTGTTTAGATCAAGAACAAAGTCCTGCTAAGCATTAAGAAGATGGCCACGGGGTCATATCAAACTACATCTAGTATTTTCTATGCAGCAGTATGTATAGATTGCCAAAATCTGTCCGTCTCCCCGCAATGCCAAAATGCATGCATGTAAGATCCACTTTCAGACACAGGAGGTTGGTGGCACCTTAATTGGGGACGACGGGCTCGTGGTAATGGCTGGAGCAGAATTGGTGGAATGGTATCAAACACATGTTTTCTGTGTGCCATTTACTCCATTCCAGTTGTTACAAATCGTCCTCCCCTCAGCAGCCTCCACTGCTTTCAGATGTACGTCTTTTATAATCAGGAGAAATGTCTGTATTCGTTCTATGGAGTCTCACTGTGGTGTAATACAATTTGTACAACATTTAAAAAAAAAAAATAGATTATTTCATTTTTATATTAGTAGAGGAGCAGTATACCCTGTCGCAAACATCCGTCCATAACTCATCACTGATAGTCAGACAAAGGTCCTTTTCCCAGATTATTTTCAAAGGAGTAAAGGAAGAGCCCACATTCTCAGATGGGAGTCTAAAGATATAGGAGATTTTGCCTTTGATGGATTGTGCTGTAGCAAGAAGGGTCTCAACTTCATTGAGCTGAGCTCTAAACCTTCTCTTGGAAGTGACATGACGAAATTACGTGTCTAATTTGAAGATATTTAAATTGGATCTTAGCACATTGAATTCACTGCAGAGTTCTTGAGAGTATTTCAGTGAGGTTGTGTTCTGATGAAACCGGTCTGAAAAGGTCCTGAACCCTAGAGTATGCCAAAGTTGAACGTTGGCATCACTCAGGGCTTTTGTCAAGTCTGGGTTGCATACTATACGCGTGTGAGAGCATATTTGGGAGGAAATGCCAAGGCATTTCTTGAAGTCCATAGTGGGGTGTCATAAATCACAAGTTTAGGCTTTTATTTTGTGAACCTTTATTTAATTAGGCAAGTCAGTTAAGAACAAATTCTTATTTACAATGACGGCCTACCGGGGAACAGTAGGTTTAACTGCCTTGTTCAGGCGCAGAACGACAGATTTTTTTATCTTGTCAGCTCGGGGATTCAATCTAGAAACCTTCTGGTTACTGGCCCAACGCTCCAACGCTCCAACCACTAGGCTTACCTTACCTTACCATACCTGCCCCACTAGGCTACCTGCCCATTTCACTAAAGTTATTAGTGAATATAATTAAGCTTCAAGGCAATTGGGCCTCTGTCTGAATCCACATAGTCTTGTCTGTTTGTGATCCATGTTAACATGTTGTGAATTTGGGCAGACCATTAGTACAATTGAAGGCAGGGAAGGGCAAGACCACCCTTAGATTCAGGTTTCAACAGAGTGGAGAACTTGATCCTAGGTTTTTTATTGCCCCATATAAATTTGGTGATGCTTTGGTTAGTTGTTTTGAAAAAAGAAACTGGGAGATAGCATGGGAGCATCTGAAATAAATAGTTCTGTCTAGGGAGGATGTTCATATGGATCACATTGATTTTGACGACTAAACTAGTCCAGGTTCGGAGATCATTCTTGCTCCTCCAATTGTGCACCGCACTATGGGACTCCCAATCACGGCCAGATGTGATACAGCCTGGATTCAAACCAGGTACTATAGTGACGCCTCTTGCACTGAGATGCAGTGCCTTAGACCGCTGCGCCAGTCAGGAATATTGAGAGAGAAAACATTGGATTTGTTCAAATGTATCTTATATCCTGAAAACTTGCCTTACTGAGCAATTATGTCTAAAATGGGAGAGATTTCTCAGCGTTGGCTATGTAGACACCCATAATACTTGGATTTCTCCTCATCAACTCCGCCCCTAACAAGTAGAGCAGATCGGACAGCGAGCGTCCATGTCTGTACCACGTCCCAAAGAGAATCTGTCAGAGTTCAGACCATTAGTAGACATCATTCAATGAATGAAGACCCTATATTCTCATCGAAATGCCATAAGGTTTGAGGCCAGACTGAGAACAGATCGGTCCACTCCATCCACCAGGACAGGGGTCTTCTGTGCATTTACTTGGTCTATAATATCAAAAAGACGGCGAATCTTATCAGAACATTACCTGCCGCAAATTAATCCAGTTTTATTATTTTGGGAAGAAGAGTGTTTAGTTTTTTGGCAAGCAATTTGGTCATTATTTAGTAGTCGAAGTCCAACGGGATGAGCAGGAGAGACGGTCCTTGTCTATTTTAAGCAACACTGTAATACGGGCTGTGTACATAGTCTGGGAGAGCTCCATGTTTGCAAAGATCATCCAGCATTGGCATGAAAATAGGGCTAAACTGGGGCCAAAAAGCTTTGTAGAACCCTGGGAAATGCGTCTGGGCCTGGGAACTTGTTAGGTGTCATGGAGATGATTGTCTCGCGGACCTCCTCGTGGGTGAGGGGGGAGTTGAGATCTTCTTGGTCTGTCTCTGATAGTTTGGTAGCGAGATTCTCTAGAAATTAATGGAGTTCTGCATCTGTATATTTTTTCAGTACAAATCATGAAAAGTGACCTATATCTTATTTGGATCATATGTGACCTTGTCATCAGCTGTTCGGATGGCCATGATTGTACACTGGCTGCTCTTTTTAATTGGTATGCAAACAATCTGCTAGGCCAATTGCTATACTCGTAGTATTTCTGTTCAGTAATCATGAGTTCTGAAGTGTCGCAGGGCTCCTTGGTGACGAATCCTGAACTCGTTTGGGTATTTGCATCCCCTGAAAATGCCTCGGTCAGTTAAGGTTTGTTCAACTCTAGGTGCTTTTGGCGTGTTCCAGCTGAAAGGTCCTGGAGCAAGGTGAGTTTGGCTTTCCCCCACTGTGATGGCGTGGATTTTCGATACCTGTAGCACTCGTTCCTTGTTGATGAATCTCAGGAAGTGTATGGTGGTTGGGCGCGGCGGCTGCTGGTGGAGACCTCCGTGCTCGGTGAGCTCTCTTCAGTTCTATGGGCCTGTCGGGGGATAGGTGGAGCCACTCAGGGAGTCAGTCTTGCAGGTAGCGGATCTGTGGCTGTTTTCTTTTTCGGCCATGTTTAATAAAAGACAGTTATTCCGGTTTAAATGCACTCCTCTGTTTTATTTTCCAGATGCTACATTTTCTTTTTAGCAGAGGTTATTGTTTCCATAGCATCTGCCAGTGAGTTTTCAATGGATAGGAATCTCCCTCTCTGCCTCATCCAGGCACCCCACATTGAGGGCTATCTTGTTATTGATGGCAGGCAGGGCATTTTCCAGGGTTGTCACTTTGCCCCCTATTGCACTGAGCTGAAAGTTAATGCCATCTAGTTTGATGTTGAGTTCTGTACATTGGGATCTCAGCTCAAATAATTTCTTCAATAGAGGATGAGGTTGGCAGTAAGGCCTCGGGAAGGGACAGGTCCTCATGATCCTGGCTAATGGTGCTAGCTTTTTGTGAAGCAAGCTGTTTCTTGGAGGCTTTTTTTGTGGCTATTGTTCGAGCACGTGTGAAAATGCCACATGTAATGTCGCCTTTTTGTAGCCGCCATGGTGTATTCGACTGAAGCTAATCGGGTTTATTAACTTGAAGTGGAGGTCAGATTAAGATTTGTCAATTACTCGAGCTCCATCTCGTTCAAGGTCTGTGTTTTTAACAGTTTGGATGGTTTCCACATTGAACACTACCCTTTGTGTGTAATGGTTGTGTATTTAGTTCAGCTGGCTTGATCCAGAGTCGATTTGATTAATTTAACCTTTATTTAACTAGGCAAGTCAGTTAAGAACAAATTATTTTTTACAATGATGGCCTACTCCGGCCAAACCCTAACGACGCTGGGCCAATTGTGCACCGCCCTATGGGACTCTCAATCACGGCCGGTTGTGACACAGTCTGGAATCGAACCAGGGTCTGTAGTGATGCCTCTAGCACTGAGATGCAGTGCCTTAGACCGCTGTGCAACTCGGGAGCCCTGAGTCATTGATAATGTATAAGGAGGATTTTAAACATCCTCATGAATTTGTATTGGTGCAGTGGTGAACCAAAGAACAGCAATTAAGAATTCAGGAAGCTCTGGACAGATGCCTGGGTGAGCGAAGCCTGTTGGTGATTGAGAGCTCGTTGCTTGGCTCCTCTCTTACCTGGATGCAGGAAAGAGGAGGAAGGTGCATAGAATAGCACAACGATGACCTCTTTCTGAACATAGACATGGACCCAGGACCCTGGGGCGGCAGGGTAGCCTAGTGTCCTAGTGGTTAGAGAGTTGGACTAGTAACCAAAAGGTTGCAAGTTCAAATCCCTGAGCTGACAAGGTACAAATCTGTCATTCTGCCCCTGCCCCCACTGTTCCTAGGCCATCATTGAAAATAAGAATTTGTTCTTAACTGACTTGCCTAGTTAAATAAAGGTAAAATAAAAACAAGAGCACAGCAACAGGTTCCCAGATGCCAGTGCACCCCTGGCCCCGGGAAATGGACCGGGCGACCCAGCAGGTACAAGGAGGGAGAGTGCTGACTGGAATGGTAGGTGGTTGGATTTAATATTGTTGATTTTATAGAGGGCTTTATTGAACTATCTATCATTTACATCAAATGCTGCCTAGAAAAACACTTGTCTATTCACATGCCAGTTGCAATGAGTTTCTGAGTCCCAAAATTAGAATTCATAGAACCCATTCAAACAGAATTCTCTATGATTTATTCATTTCTACTGACTCTGAAAAACACACAAAAAAAGACGCCCAGGGTCCATGCTCATCTGCGTGAACGTGCCTTAGGCATGCTGTAAGGAGGCATGAGGACTGCAGATGTGGCCAGGGCAATAAATTGCAATGTCCGTACTGTGAGATGCTTAAGACAACGCTACAGGGCGGACAGCTGATCATCCTCGCATTGGTAGACCACGTGTAACAACACCTGCACAGGATTGGTACATCCGAACATCACACCTGCGGGACAGGTACAGTATGGCAACAACAACTGCCCGAGTTACACCAGGAACGCACAATCCCTCCACCAGTGCTCAGACTGGTCGCAATAGGCTGAGAGAGGCTGGACTGAGGGCTTGTAGGCCTGTTGTAAGGCAGGTCCTCACCAGACATCACCGGCAACAATGTCGCCTATGGGCACAAACCCACCGTTGCTGGACCAGACAGGACTGGCAAAAAGTGCTCTTCACTGACGAGTAGCGGTTTTGTCTCACCAGGGGTGATGGTCGGATTTGCGTTTATCGTCGAAGGAATGAGCGTTACACCGAGGCCTGTTCTCTGGAGTGGGATCGATTTGGAGGTGGAGGATCCGTCATGGTCTGGGGCGGTGTGTCACATCATCGGACTGAGCTTGTTGTCATTGCAGGCAATCTCAACTCTGTGCGTTACAGGGAAGACTTCCTCCCTCATGTGGTACCCTTCCTGCAGGCTCATCCTAACATGACCCTCCAGCATGACAATTCCACCAGCCATACTGCTCATTCTGTGTGTGATTTCCTGCAAGACAGGAATATCAGTGTTCTGCATGGCCAGCGAAGAGCCCAGATCTCAATCCAATTGAGCAGGTCTGGGACCTGTTGGATCGGAGGGTGAGGGCTAGGGCCATTTCCCTTGAAGGTGCCTTGGTGGAAGAGTGGGGTAACATCTCATAGCAAGAACTGGCAAATCTGGTGCAGTCCATGAGGAGGAGATGCACTGCAGTACTTAATGCAGCTGGTGGCCACACCTGATACTGACTGTTACTTTTTTTCAAGGACACATTATTCAATTTCTGTTAGTCACATGTCTGTGGAACTTGTTCAGTTTATGTCTCAGTTGTTGAATCTTATGTTCATTCAAATATTTAAACATTTGCTGAAAACGCAGTTGACAGTGAGAGGACGTTTCTTTTTTTGCTGAGTTTATACTCTACAGTTTAAAATGTAGCTTTACTATTATTTTTTATATATTTAACACCACTGCTTAGGGAGTGGATCTTCCAGGATGTGCTGCATGTGGACAGGAAGAGAGGCTCTCTGGTCTTTGGAACCTTCTACACCATCCAGAGAAATGAAATCATTAGAAAGTACTCAATAGTGAAAGTTAGTATAAAATATTATGGGACACAAGCAATTTTTTGGGATAGTAACTCATCGATTCAATGTCATGCAGTGCTCTGAGGAGAATTTTATTATTTATACCATACCTTTCCCCCAAAAAATATTTTTGGTCGCAAATCTCATTAAAATATTGGTTGTTACATTGTTACAAACGTTATTGTATGTCAACACTCCCCACAAACACCTCATAAGTGTCTGTGTCCCATAGGTTTTATATTCTTTACTTGTGCATTCGTATTCCATTATTTCTATTCTGGCTTGACTGACAATTTGTTCATTTTACAGAGATCTGATCCTGAGCTAGCCTGAGGACTCACACTAAATTCTTCAGCTGCTGTCGTTCACCGCATACTTTAGTCTGAGACTGCCATCATTGAAGTTGTTTGTGGTGATGAGGGGCACTAGGGGTG